>NW_028277546.1:900000-1110463 GCF_059751315.1 Micrasema longulum
CTTTGGAATTTGATTATTGATTTTTAATGATATTCATGACATATTTATGATTTCACATACTTATTTCATTTATTTTACGCTGTTATTTTGTTTTTTTATGTGACAGTTAGACCTCTGTCATCTTCCACCTTGTCGACACGTAATGCGCTTCCATTCTCTCAGGAGTAATATTCTCCGGTTCGCAAATCACCCCTGATTGTTCCCAACGCACAAAACTACTCCACTCGAGTACACTTCATCTTTCCAATACAATAACCGCAAAAGTTCCTCTTGCTACTCGAAGCTCCTACCCTTCCTCCTACCATACTTATGACGCAGTTACTTCCACCATTCGGTGATTGGACAGCCATCAAGATAAGAACCATCGTTTTATTTGATTTAGTAGTGCAAGATCTAAGTGGAACATTATTCCGTCAAATTATGAGGATGAAAATACAAAAGTATGAATATACTCAGACTAAAGAATAGTTAACGTTTTTAATACTGCTTAATTCTATTGCTAAAATTTAAAATATCAAATCTTGCTGATCAACAACAAACCATCACGCCGTTTCCCCGTAAAGTATAACGCCATATTACTTTGTCTTTGCATACAGATCTCGCTGCATCTACATTCATACATCTTCTCATGCACGCGCAACAATTATTCCTACTTTTAACATGCCCATCTTCGAGTGTTAGTTGAATTTAGTCATGCCATGTCTTTCACGGTCTTCCTCCATTTCTGCATCCATCAACATTCGATCGTAAATCTTTTTATCCGTTCTTTCGCCGTCCATTCACTCTACATGTCCAAACCAACACTGAGCCCCTTTCGTGATTTTGTCGATAATGCTTATGTCAGGCGTACAAAATGTACGGATTTCAACATTTGTGCATCTATCGTACACAGTTTTACCACAAATTTGCCCGAGAAATCGCATTTCTACAGCATTCAACCTACTTTCATCCCTGTTTTTCCGAGTCCATACTTCGCTCCCATACATCAGGGTCGGCATCAGGACTCCATTGTAAACTGCTAATCTTGCTTATCAGTTATGCAAAATTATAAAAGTAAGTCCCTACTTTATAGAAAAAAATATTATATTCAGTACATATAGAAAGTTAAAAAGTTTATATCGATTTTAATATATTGCACATATTAATATTGTTTTTAGTATCATTATTATTTAATATACGAACACTATAATATCAATTTTATAATATGAAAATAACTTTTTTTTAAATTAGTGAGTAATTCCGATATGTTTGTATCTAGTTAATTTTCTATGAGATTAAAAAAATGTTTTAAATCTTTAATTTTTGTAATGGAAATTGCAACTTACCAAAAAATAAATCTTTTATTAAATTAAAAATAAGTCTTTTGAAAAAATATTTTTTGCATGTACTCATGAGTGAGGTTTTCACTGTCAATAGCTCACTAGTAGCAATACATTTATGAAAGAATTTATTATTTTACATTAAAAAAACCGTATGTCTGTCGCCGTCAAATAGTTAAATCACCCACTCGGCTGAGCGATTAGGATGTTCATTAAATGTCGGCATTCAACTTATATCTTCAAAAATCGTTTCATATTAATAAAAATTGATCAGAATTGTTGTTATTTTTTGGTGTTTTAGTCGCTCAAGTGTGTCTTAGTTTGTTAATATAAGGGGAATGATGAAATAGAGCAGATGCATGAAGAAAGGTCTAGTATAGTATGATTGTATGTGTGTAGTTGCCCACGCATGATTTCCTCAACCCCAAGGGACTTACATGAAATTCGCTCCGATCCCGTTACCAAGGTAATAACCGCTATTGGGATTAAGCTGTTAAACTTTCGTTATTTCGGATAAGTCGTGCTTTTCTTTTGTACAAACTTTACTCCTAACAAGATTAAGAGTTATATTATACACTACATACCCCTCATTTTCTCAAACGAAAATATTTTCTTTCTCACAAAATACTCCAGAGTTTCAAGAGAAACATAACTTTTTATATAACTAAGTACAACTTTTTTTTTGAGATTGAGATATTTGGGATATTTTTAACAAATTGATTTAAAAACATTCAGGTGTTATTATTATTATTATTACTTTTATTATTAATTAAGGAAAAACAACAGTTGTTTTATAAGAATACAAAACATAAAAATATAGTACATACATATAGTTAAAGTTTTTCACAAATATAATCAGAGAACATGTTACACAGTAAAGAGAAAAATAATATATTACATAAGACATGAGGTATCTATATAAAATGTTAGTATTTAAATTAGAATATTTAAACAGTTATTGCATTGCTAAAGTTCGGCCTCGTGTTTTAGTGGTCAGCGCATTTGCCTACCATGCGAAAGGTCTCGGGTTCGATTCCCGATACGGTTGACATGAAATATTTATCAAAAAAGATGTTTTTAGACAAGAATATTTCATAGTGCCTAGTCTGGCACCTGAAGCATTAGAGTAATCGTCTTACCTTCATGTAACAAAAATGATTAAGATACGCTGCGGTTGGTGTACCAATGCAGTGTCTTATGCACTATGCATGATGAAAGTCTTGAAAAATATTAATTATGATATTGATCTGAGAATTGGCAAACATTGAAATATATTATCATTTCATAGTCTTGGGAAATCACTTTATTTCACAGGATCATTTATAGACCGAAATTTGTAGGCACTCCGTCTTATCTAGACTATTGATTTAAGAATATCCGCATTTATACATAAGACAAAAAAAAGTTCTATTTAAACTTTTTTATCAAAAAACTAGATTATTGTCTTATTAATATTTTTTCAGTTGATTTTTGTTTGAAATTATCTCAAAATTAACTCTTAAAAAGCTCAGACTACTGTACAATTTGAATAGTCCAATAGTCCAGATGTAAATTACTATTACATTTACATCATTATTTCTCTTTTCAAGTAAATAAAATGTATGAAATTAATTTTCACAAATTATAACGTCACCCATGTTGTCTCGGTTTTGATTCCAAAAAAAGATGATATGAAATATTGATTCAAAAATGTATTTTTTGTTAATATTTGAAATGTAAACCTTTATGTGATTATCGGGATATGCTGTGATTGGTGTACATAATTATACAATGACTTCAGACAAATAGTTTTATTACCTATTATCAAAACCCAAAATTACATTAATATACATACTTATGTCTTTATCGTATGTAAGCTTTAAATTACTAGGTCGTATACGGAAAAATATCAGCGAATTGTCTCATATCCAAGCAACAGAAAAAATAAAAGGAATATAAATACTTGATATACCTTGTACATTATTTCTAGTCAGCTCCTCATGACTGAGGACTACCATGTCTTACTCTCGAGACTGCAGTCCTTTGCTCGTCTCAGTACCCCGTATTTCTGAGAGCTGTCATAAACGAAACGATGCGAGACCTCTTTCGTCTTCTTCTTCCCTCGATCTGACGACCACAACAAGCGTCTCCAGACAATCTTTCTCTCTCCTGACAATCTTTCTCTCTCCTTGCGAGGTAATCAAAATATCGGAGAGCTCTTCTGAGCCATATGGCCGAGAGTCTGTCCGTCAGTTGAAGAATGGAGAGGTTAGTGTGTCTGGCTGTCCAAGGTATTCTTAGCATAACCTGATACAAACATGTTTACATTTTATTCCAAAAGATAAAAGCCTTTTCACTACTGCAGTCAAATAATTCAATTCAGTTTCAAACGTATTGCAAGTAAGAATGAGGATAGTCTCGAAAAGCTGCAGGTAACTGTGAACAGTTGAGGATTGGCGAGCAAGAAGACGATCTCCCATCAAATAAAGGAATTAGCAAGGCCTTCAGTAAACAATGCTCTCAAGTAAGCCTAGGAGCAGAAGGATTCTAGGTGTATTATACACCTAGTGATATACCTGAAGATCACCGTGCTCAACATTGAGCAAGAGATGACGAGTTAGAATAATAAACTCAAATTTCTCTAGCTATGAAATTGTGTGTACAATTTTTAATCTGCGTTTTAGAGAACGCACCCGTATGAATTTATATACTTGTAATATTATTATAAATTAGTTGCTTTTACCCCCAATCCCTGCCTCCCCAAGCTCGAGAATTGATTATAAGGCGTAATTCGCCCCCAAGTACTCCCTCCAAGGTGTCTGCTAAGCAGAAAGTGACAAGCACGTTAGTGTTAGTGATTGGCACATTTGATTGGGAGCTCTCAATCAGATGAAACGATTGCTTCGGGTTTTATTACACCCGCTCGGATGATTACGGAAGTTTTTCCGGCCTAGTGAATAATAATACATGTGGTCACATGTTGACACAAGACTAACCTTTCTAGCTACGTAGGTACTGCTAACTATTCCTCGTCTCATTAACTTTGTGATGAGGTTAACGTTATATTTTTTGGTTACGTTCATAAGTACCAGACTTTACTATTGGACTTATTTCAGAGATTTCGAACTTTTAATTGAGCTTTAAATCTCAAACTTATTTTGGTATAGTAGGTTATATATAAATATTTAACCGGTAATTAGTAAACAAATAACACAACAGAATGCAATTTCGGAAAATTTGAGAACATGAACTTTGTGTTTAATAACCGGTTTTACATTTAAAAAAAAATAAAAATATTTCTTTGAAAAAATGTTGATTTAATTATCATGTATTTTGACCGATCAAAAATAAGTATAGGGCCGTTTCGCTGTTTAAATACAGGGATTAGTGTTTTTGGCCTAAGTCACTTATTAAATCGAAATTGTAATTGAGCTATTTTTAACGAATTATTATTTTTTTATTATGTGCACATGTTCATTTTTAAATTTTAAGACAATCATTTTTTCTTGTTGTAGAAAACGTTTTTACGTCCTCATATAGTATTTGAAAATACAAAAGTAAATTTTTCTTAATCCCAAATATTTTATTAAATTTGGTAACATATTTTAAACAGACGTATTTTAGACAGACGCCGTGGCGCAGTTGGTTAGACGGCTAACTGTGAAACTGGCGTCACGGGTTCAATTCCCGCCAGTTGCAAGAAAAAAAATCCAAGAAAGATTTTTTCTCAATCGGTCTGGGTGTTGTAGTGTATTTTTCATTTTTTCCTTCCATATCCCCTCTATCCCACCTGCTGACAAGCCTCTAAATAATGGCTTAGCTTATCTTAGGCTTATCTCAAAATACTCGATTCATTTAATCAAAAGAAACTAAAAAACAATCATTCTTTAAGCTTAAAAAATCTAAAACCTGACCGCAAAAAAAAACTACTTAATAAATTTTCAAATACGAAAAAACGAAACCATCGCTGTACCTACGTTAGAAAACAAAAGACTTTCACACTCACTTCTCCCAGCCAACCAGCCAACGAGCGTCCGGGACGTGGCAATAACTCCCGCCTAATATTTGCTTATGACAGGCGGCCCGCCCACTCCAAGATATGAAATCATATTTCGTTATGAGCGATGCAGGGCGGCTGCGCACCGCCCGCGACCGGCCTATGAAAACTCAAACCAATTCCAGATCTCGCGCTTGTTTCAGTCGCGCGGTTATTATCCCTGTACGAGAGAATGGGATGGAACGGAAAATATGAAATTCTGGCAGCATAAAGAAATTGCTTCCTAGCCGCGTTTATCATAACTGAAAGAGGGGGGATTGCGGCGCACGATGTAAGCGGGGAGTGGAAAGGAAAATAGATTGTGTGAAGGAAGGGATAAAAGGGAGCAGTCAGTAATCAGAAGGTGTTATTTTGGTTTATTACGAGTTGTTTCCTTTTTTTTGAGGGTTTGAAATGTTCTGTCTATAGATTTTACTACTTAGTAAAAACATTGTTTACAATATAAAATAATGAAAAATTAAGATATGACTATTGAGAGTAAAAAGAGAATTTATAAAACGTGCCTGGACCAATAATGGCATATAGTGTTGAAGCGAGGGCAGACTCAGTCAGGACTAAACAAATATTGAGGACTACCGAGATGACGATACTGAGAATGAAAGCAGGAAAAGCTCACGTTAGAAACACCATAATAATACATTTATATGAGATTAAGAACATCGTGACATGGATTAGAGAGCAAAAATGGGACAAGTACGGTCATGTCCAAAGAATTGACACCACCAGACTCTATTTTGTTACACTATATAATCAGCCTCACGGGACTCGTCCTTACGGAAAACCTGCCCAAAGACGGAAAGACAGCTGGGAATTCACCATGCATGAGCTACTCTCTAGAGAACAGGCCACAAAGGTAGATGCAAGGAAGACGAAGAAGAAATATATGAAATTTGCACTCTACCTATGATTTTCTAGTACCTACCTATATTACGGTTTGTAATATTTTTTAATTTAATTTTTTCAATAATTCGTACAATTGGCCAACAAATGTACTAATCTATTTAAAAAAAAAAACGTAAAACAGTATTATTATGTAAAAAATACTAAATTAACGCAAAGTAATAGGCACAATAAAAAAACTAAAACAGGAAAAATTCTTGTCTCAAATCACATTGATCTTAAAACAGCTATTTTGTTTTCAATTTTTAAATAAAGCAGATATAAAAAAAAATGGGTAAACCCTTTTAGAAATTAAAAACTTAAGAATTATTGTTGAATTCACTATCAACCAATAGTGTAATCATGTTTAATCACATGTCGACAAAAATATATAGGATAAATATAAACATGATCCGTGTTATCAGGTACATCGTCCACGTTACGAGACGAAGAGACAATATGGAAACATTAGTGGTACAAAGAAGTCCTACCAGAGGAACAGACTTGGTAACAGAAGAGACTGGCGTCCCTCTTCAGGAGGCCTCCAGAAGCGCTGAAGAGAGAAACGGATGGAGGCGGATCCTAAAGACCTGATTTCCTCTTGCCAATGTGACCATGACAGCCAAGACTGCCAAGACTGATAAGACTTCCAAGACTGCCAAGACTGCCAAGACTGCCAAGACTGCCAAGACTGCCAAGACTGCCAAGACTGCCAAGACTGCCAAGACTGCCAAGACTGCCAAGACTGCCAAGACTGCCAAGACTGCCAAGACTGCCAAGATTGCCAAGATTGCCAAGACTGTCAAGACTGCCAAGAGCAAACAACTAAGAAGATGAATAAATATTAAATATAATAATATATATAATTCAAATATGCATATTTGTGTATGATCATAAACATACGTATGTACTTACATGTGCATACGGCATGTGTATAATACGAACATGTATGTTTGAAAATGAATAACAAATGCCCCGACGCAATACGGATTTTGTAGTAAGTCGGGGCAAGTTCACAGGCATGGGTCGTTCTCGAATTTTTTTTGTTATGTTTAAATGAAAAATAAATAATAAGTTATGCAATGGACAAAATAAATACGTTGGTAAATTATAGTTTTGACTATTAAAAAAGTTTAAAAAATACTGTACTAAAAAAAATCGAAATAAGATATTCAAGTGACGAGACTTTTATTCAAATTAATACTAAAAATATAATTTAAGTTTTAAAAAATATATTTGTAAATACCCTCTATAATTTAAAAGAAATAAATAAGATTTTCGTGATATTTAGTTTAGTTTGAAGTTCTTGTCACAGTCAGTCAGCCAATTATCACGGGTAAGTTGAGATATAAATAACAATAACCGCGGGATAAATGTGACGTCACGCGCCGTAAGTTGAACGGATAGCCATAATGGCCTTATAACTAACATCTAAATGGTCCATTCGGTGGAAACAGTAGCAGCTATGGGCTCATTCGTTAAAACACAAAAATTGATTTAAAAAAATGCATAGAAAATATTTTTAATAGGTCGGCGGCCGGTCGCGGGCCGGTGGTCCCGGAGTTAGACGTTTTTATGCGACAGTAGAATGAAATACGGAGCAATTATCCGACTGAAAAAATACAAACATCCAGGTATAAAATATTCATTCCCATTTCTCACTTTTTGTTTTTATCCGGGCTAGAGTGAGACGGGTGACTGGTTGTCTCGCGCGACCTGCATCCGATGATATGTCGTAGTCGAAGCCTATAAAATTGGCAAAAAACACAGCTTTTGCATTAAAATTGTACAGTTTCTTAAATTATTGCCCGTCAGTTTCCATTTTTTGTGTGGGACTTTTAATGAGGACAGTAGATGTTTGTCATTTTTCAGTTATCTTGTCTGATTTATTGCGCAATGGATGGATTCATTCTTAAGGAATTTAGCGTTTTGTCAAACACATTCAGAAGCAATATTTCTTTGTTTAAATTATCAAGGCACATTATCACAAGCTACTTTGTACGAAAAAATACATAGTGTTGTAAAAATAGAATTTAACTTGCTAGAATTAATTTAGCCAACATTTTTCTAATTAAATGTGTTTTAATGTAAGCGCAAATGTTTATGTCTTCTCCTACTTTTAAATTTTCTATAGAAATAACAGTCTTCTTCTTCATTACCTTTCGGCACCTAAAAGTGCATTGGGCACTTCATTGGCACACCTATTGCAGCTAATCTTAATCATTTTTGTTACATGAAGGTAAGGTGATCAGTCTTGCGCTTCAGGTGCCAGTCTAGGGACTATGGATTATTATTGTGTTAAAACGCTGTTTTAAATAAATATTTCAAGTCACCCATGCCGGGAATCGAACCCAAGACCTCTTGCATGGTGGGCAAACGCGGTGACCACTACACCACTAGGCCGAAATTATATTACGTTAGTAATTATTGTTTTCGACAATATTGAAATTTGTAGTTTTTTCTTGATTGTGCGAGTAGCCATTATCGAGATATTTAAAACTGTTTCCTTTTATTGTTTTGATATTCAATTATTACTCATAGATTACAAAAAGTTATGTCAAGCTTTAAAACTACATTTTAAAACTTACATATTTAAAAAAAATAATTTAAGAATATCTATGTTAATCGGACGAGCAGCCGAACAGAAATATCAGAAGTATAGAATTTCAGTTCCAGGAATGGCATTTAAACTAAAAAAAAATATTCATTTTTATGTCATATTAGCACTTAATATGAACATTCCGAATGGAATAATTTGGAATAAAGGTTTTGTGAGATAGGTAATGCTTGTTGGATATTATGAATGAGGCAGACAAAGTCGTAAATATAAACGATACAAGTTGTGGCGATAGTTTGACCGTCCGGCCGTAAATATTGTCAGCAGAGCGTCTTCTGTCTCATCTCAGTCTGAGATCTGCAAGACGCGACACACTGAGCTTGACGTACATCAACACTGATACTCTACTCAGACATCGTATACAAAAATATCTGTCCAAAAGAAGACTTTCTTGACTATTCCAGCTAACAAACTGTTTAAAAACCCGTGTAAGATCTATCATTGATGTTTTGCGATTAATACATATTAATGGAGTGTTCTGACTGGGATGAAAATGGAATAATGATTTTTAAATGCGTTTAGACTCCACGCCTTATTACCAGTTCCAGTGGTAATGCAGAAATCATGGACTTAAATTCGATCGTTATTTTCATATATGGCCAATTATCGTTAAAACCTACGCATATAAAGTAGTACCTTCATAAGTTTGTCCAAAATACCTAATATAAAATAGATGAATATTGAAATTTTTATATGATAAACGTACTGTATTTATAATGAATTGCTTATCTCCCTCAATGAGGTGCTATGAAACTACAACGAAAGAAACTTTTTTAAATTTTTTATTTATTAATTTATTTATTTTGCTCAATAACGCCCAAAAGTCATTTACAAAAAATAAAAATGAAATACATGCTAACATACTAAATAATAAACAGAGTATACAGAAAAAAATTGTGAAATTAGTTAAAAAGGATATGATAAAAAGTTTTACAAAGTAAAAAAACAATAATAACAAAGGTATGCAAGAAAAAACAGTAAGCATATAAACAAAAAATGCAAAGATTTAAGCTTATGAAATAAATTCTGTAAAGCAAACAATAAATAAAGTGTTACGGTAAGCAAGAAAGACATTTTTAAGTTAAATTAATAAACAAGCAATCATAATATATTATCACAAAAAAAAAATAAAAAAATATGTATCTATGAAATGCGTATTTGCCAATACTACAATGCATTTTGATATAATAGTAAAAACAATATTTTGAGTTTGTCCAAATTTTTGTAAACAAGGACTGGATTTAACTCCCTGGGGAGCTGTTTATATTAACATATTACAACAGAGATGAAGCACATTTAAGAAAAGATAATATATAAGTTTAGGCATCTACAGGGCTTATGACCTGTCAATGGCTGGTTTAAGTGGCCACTTTACACACTGTGTAACATTCACAATTCTGCCTATATTTGACAAACATCAACAGATGAAAGAATTGAAGGAATATAGATGTTCAAATATAGGCAGAATGGTGTTGACAGCAGGTACTCTAAAATTAATCAATTCAAGTATTTTTGGTGCGTCAAAAAGAGAGTTTACAATATTATACAGTACAATGAGATCATTAATAGTTCCTAACCTAACCTAACCTATGCAGTCTCGGTAATAATTAATTGTTTTGTTGGTTGGAAGAAGTACTGGAGCAATGAAACAATAAAGTACTCCTAGTGTTGACAGCAGGTACTCTAAAATTAATCAATTCAAGTATTTTTGGTGCGTCAAAAAGAGAGTTTACAATATTATACAGTACAATGAGATCATTAATAGTTCCTAACCTAACCTAACCTATGCAGTCTCGGTAATAATTAATTGTTTTGTTGGTTGGAAGAAGTACTGGAGCAATGAAACAATAAAGTACTCCTAGTGTTGACAGCAGGTACTCTAAAATTAATCAATTCAAGTATTTTTGGTGCGTCAAAAAGAGAGTTTACAATTTTATACAGTACAATGAGATCATTAATAGTTCTTCTTTCAGAAAGTGTTGTTAGGTTAAGCAGTGTTAATAAATAGTCATAATTCGCATTTTGTATTGGAATGTTTAGTTTGTAGTTTATATATCGTAGAAATTTATGTTGAATGTTTTCTATATTATAAACATGAACATTACAGCAGGGTGACCATATTATTGAATTTAAATCTAAATTACTTCTTACAAGAGAACAGTATAATATTTTCAATGATCGGGGGGAAATGTTTTTTTTTTTTTCATTTTTTTATAAACAGTCATAACTCATATTTCAATCAAAATGTTAATAAATTTAATTCAGTATGTAGAAACAGATGAAATAAATTAGCAATGTTTAAACCAGAAAAAAGTTTAATACAAATTGGTTAGGTATTTATTATCTTATTTTATTTGGGAAACCAACATACATACATATATATTTATAATAAACAAACAAATATAGTATATAAACTCAGAACCAATAACAGATTTCCACAAAGTATACAAAGTTAGTAAAGAAAATATATTACATATTATATAAATACATATAAGTTTATACATATAAAAATGTTTTTTTCATGTACTCGTATATATTATTCAATAATCAAAAATTTATTTTTTTAAAGAACCGTAAGTTTTTGTAAATTGGGTGGGATTAGGACAAAGATGCATAAATAGAGGATAAGAAGGGGAAGAGAGATGTACGTATTTATTATTATAATGGCTACTTAGTTATATAATGCATTTTTAGTGTAAATTTTTAAATCTGACAGAGATGTTTGTGTAGTCTATATCTTTAAATTTTGTATTGTACACTGAAAAAGTCCTACGAAAAAAATCATGTTTAACATACGATGTTTAATTTACTGGTACATGAAACACGTGGTACCGTCTACAAATCCTGGCTGGCACATGTATTGTTATTAAACTAAGTAGTTCTGCACATTCAACTATTTTTGTCATAATTTTGTGAAGCAGTAGTTGGTCCGCACACACTCGGTACTGTAAAGAAGTGATTTCATGGTAGGTGGAGGCAGCGGAGTTGATACATAAGAAATACCAGCTTTGTATTTTAGGTATTTTATCAATTTGTTTTCAATATTTTGCATCTCTGGATTAATTTTATCATCATCATCATTCCTTTTCCACACCAAGAAGATCGCCAAGAAAATTTACAAATGTTGTAATGTAATTTTTGTTAGTTATGCCTGGCTACCTTTAAAAAAATAATAACATGAAAGAATAATAATTGTTTAATAATAAAGAATTTTAATTGATTCTTGAAAATATTACGTTCTCATAAATTATGGTCCAAGAAGACGTATAACAATTGAAAAATATTTTCAGGCGTTGCATAGTATGAAAGTGAAATAATTCAATCAAATGAATCTCACAAACGTAAATTCTTTAACTTCACAAACATTAACAGATGGAAGAACCGAAGGAATGTAAATGTTTAAATATAGGCAGAATGGTGAATGTAACACAGAGTGTTGAATAGCCACTTAAACCAGCCAATGACAGGTCTTGAGCCCTGTGGATGTTTAGATTCATCGTTTAAGAATAAGACCAAATGTAATAATATTATATTCAATATTTTTAACTGGAATCCATTACAGAAAACAGCGTCTGTTTTATAAAGGCCTTATTTATATTTTTCGTCTACTGCTTTGTCATTCGCTGTTGGTCATCTATACTTTTTTTTACACATTCATGCTTACCCTTTGTTTGACGAGCGGTTTTTTATGTTTTACGGAAACGATAGGCTTTTTAAAATGTTCACTATTTCTTCTGTAGGATATCCATTTATGCCATACATTTACAATGTTTAAGTATTTAAACAAAATCATCAAAATTATCAGAAACTAAATCCCTCATATTTTTAATAAAATTAATTTTTATTACGATACACTTAGCTTTAAAAAATCAACGTCTATTTATTGGAAGAAAATATTTTTTTACAACTTCAGAAAATAATTAAAAATACACGGTAGTCATTCGCTCCATTTATCTTTATATATATAATTCCTCTGTACGTGTGATGTCACTGAACTTCTCCTAAACAGCTTAACAAATTTACGTGTGGTTTTCAGCGAAATGTAGTTCTTTGCGCTGCGCGTGTTCGTAGATATTAAAATTTTCAATCAAATCGGTAAAAAAAAGTTAGAAGTATCAATATTTTTTTCATCAACTAACCAGGGCTGCTTTTCCATGCCAACGTTCGAGCAGGACATCGTCTGTCTTGTCCGCTATATGTTATAATTTAACATCAATCACGTCAACATATACATATTATACAATTGTTAAGTAATGTTTGATAACGCAGTGAATAAAAATCATGGCACAGAAAATCCTACCCACATTTTACCGATAATAATTGGACTATTGTGAACTTCCCGGAATGAAGCATCATCTGTTTATTACAAATCTTTGTATCACTCAAAAAACCCACATAAAAACTCATCGAACATAATATTGTAATCAAAATTATTGAGAAAAAAACCCAAAGGTACCTGTGCATACTACGATTCCAATTTATTTATAAGAAAACGATCAAAGCCCATTATGAATTTGATGGTTCTCGAAACCAGTAGCCGAGTCGATAATATTCCTTAGCACAAAATATGCTTCGTAATCATCTCTGAATGGAGAAGTTGTGAGTTGTGAACCCCGTACCTTCCCTTAGCCACCATGTCCTGCGGTCCGGTGGACTAATGTGATCGACGTGCGAATCAACCTTTAGGCTCGAATACCTCCACCCGTCCTTCTTCCTCTCGCAGGACCTCTGCAGCTAGAGAGAGACACGAGCCCGGTTCATTCATGGATTTAATGGAAAAGTGTGCATCTCGCTCGCATGCACCTGACCGATACGATGATAAGCATTTTTTTCAAATTCCAATTTATTCATAGTCTTATTTTGACCGGACTTCTCTCTGATGACAATATTTGTATGGACGGTATGGAAATACAAATCGATGCAGGAAAAAACGTGTCGAATCGATATACGGACGGAGTATAATCGTGCATCGAATATTGTATCAACTACCACCGGAGGATAACTACTTTTGTTCGATTGAGAATTTAAAATTATATTGTGATCATAGATATTCGGTACGGTCGCGGTGTATAGTTGATCGAGTTAAAAAAATAATCGATTAAATAAAAAGTTAACCATACTACATCCTCTTACTTTGTCCGTATATAAATTGAAACACAATATCCAAGAAATGATCAAAAGCTATCAAGTTTAAAATATAAACCCTATATCATATGTAGTACGTAGATATATTTAAAAAGTAGGTAAAGTATTGTAAGGATTGACGTTCAATTGAAATAAAAACTATTGTTTGTATCAGTATCGAAATGAATACACATTTAATATTATGCACAATACAATTTTATGGCTTCGTTTTCATCATGAAGACAAAAATGACACACGCGTATTATATTGTGCTTCTATACACAAGAAAGACTTGATAAACCATTGGTCGTTTTAGAATAAAAAGCAGTATTTTTGCATTATTCAGTATCCTTTGTAAACTGTTTATCCACAATTTATCAGATTATCATCAAGTTAAAAATGCTATAGATAAAAAAAAGTTTGTTACATTTGCTACCATCACAGAGAACATTGTAACCAATCTTTATGATTTTGTATGTGGCAAACGCATCTACAAAAGCGATTTTTTAAAGTTTTCTTCCGTGACACCATGTGCACGAAGCGATTACGATTTTCCTAAAAGGGGCTACCTTGAGTGCAAGTGTTTTAAATTACTTTTATTAATGCAGATCCAATTTGTAGACGTGATATTAATCTTTTATTGAAATTCACAGTCAGTTTATTTACGAGTATATTATAACAAAGTAAACATGTTTATTTGATAACCTATTTTCTATGTGATAATGTCACACAGCCAGCGCCACATTCTTTGTAGTCAAATTGATTTAGTTGTAATGGTTCAAGAATCAAAATTATAATATAATCCATATAATGTATCAATGAAGGAAACAAATGGATTTTGTCGACAGGAAAATTTAAATAATCATGAAACTGTCATTGGGTGTCTTACGAGAACTTTCTGTCAATGAGGTCATGGCTGGGAACGAAAGCATCAATCACGGGACCTGATGACAAGCCCAACCAGATAACCAGGACTTCAAATGGAACACTTCAGATTATTTAAGAAACCAGCCAAAACAGAATTTTTTAAAATAACAAATTCTACGCGTTCATGGACGCAAGATTTCGGTCAACTAAATAATTTAGAATATTTTAGCGAAGAATGGTTTATTAAGCATTTTAAGTTGATTCAATTATTAGTTTTTAATATTTTTTACTTTTAGCATTTTAAACGAACTCAATTGGTAACTTTCAATCAAAATTAGTATAATGAGTAACTTCAGCCTGACGGGAAATTTGATACAAAAAATGTTTTCTTATGTGTGGTAAAAATCAGAGCATTAAATTATACGGCAAAGTTTAATGAAAATGTAAGAAAAAAATATTTGTGTAAAAACCACCTAGTAGTTTATATGAATTAACCAATGATAAGAGAGTTGTGGAAGATTTCCAGTGTCCCGAATGTCAATAAACCAATCAACGGAACTAACCGAGATGAAGGGGAAGAGAACTTGAGACGTCATACGCGGATAATTAAAAAAAATACAAAACTTTTAAAACCATTGAACTACATATGGTCCATAAAAAATTTAATATTTTTTTTGGATTAGCGTAATAGTCTTTTAACAAATGAAAAAAGCAACTGACCTTCCTCATTAACATTTTAAATGATTCTGGAATCAGGTAGAAACTTTAATCTAAACAAATAAAAGCATAAATTCTAGTATTATCAATTCACATGCAGTAAAGTATTTACGTCTTCAGAGTAAATATGTTGTCTCTAATATATTTCTGTATTTCATGTAGTTAACTTCAAGTCTAGGAATTCTGTCATACTCTAGTGTTGTAGCCTAGCCGGTGGCGATTGGTTTTGTGAATGGAAGATCGCGGATTTGAGAATGTATTTTCGGATAAATTCGTTCAATCGTCAATTATTGTTTTATTTATCGACCCTCCACGAAAAAATCGTTGTAAGGTTCTGGTTTGTTTATTTGTTGAAATTTATTTTGTACAATATTCTGAAAAAGTTTGTAAAAAAATAAAATTCAAAAAGAAATCATTTAAATAAGTTAAAATACGACTAAATAAAGAAACCTCGGGTAATCCGCCACTCTTTAATGCCACTACGGACCGACTTATGATTTCGTTGATTTTTATTTAAATTGATTAAAAGAATATAAATAAACTCTTTTGGAATATCATTTAAAATTATTGTGGCATAAAAGGTTTGCCATATCTATTGCATAGTATATCTGGGTGAATGAATGTTCGGACAGGATGCCTCGCAATCCGATACTGATAAATCGTATAACAATGCTGTCCACAATATTTTCATAATAAACCCACTCCCCGAAAACTTAACTGGGCTCGTCTTCTTTGTTGAATATTATATTACAATTTACAATGTGAACGCTTTTGGAGAATTACGTTGATAATTATGTTTTGAATAAACTCTTTGAAAATGACACGAAAATAATCATTAAATAGAATGAAACATTAATTAACTTAACTTATTTATTCAGGGTTACAACGTATGCGTCATAAAAAAATACAATTGTTACTTTTTTAAAAGGATTGGCATTTTCTGATACAACACTCATATTTTATGATTTTTTAAATGCATTCCTTTTTTTTCATAATCAATTCGTACTTATCCATGTACCAAGAAGAATTATTTTTATTATGTATACTTCGTTTATTTGTTTGATGAATTATAATTTATATCATACGAAAATTTATTTGTGATAGTGTTAAGGTGGTTACTGTGTTTGGTTAGTAGTTATGCAGAAGGTATAATATTCTATTCCTGGCAAGTTTGGTATAAAATATTTATTTATAAAAATGTTTTTACAGCGCAGTATTACATAGCCAAAGTCACAGCCTAGAGAGACTGATTATCTAATATTTATGTAAAAATACCGATTGGGGTAGCTGCGATTTGAGTACCTATGCAGTGCCCTATGTATCATTAGTTCAAGTAATAATGATAATGGTTATCTAATACTTTCAATAATTTAATCAGGTAAAATATCAGAATATGTTATGCAGAATTTCAATTTTCTTGGAAGGATCAATGTAATACTCATTTTGGTAGTGCCAACGTTTTATAATACAATATGATTAAGAGCGCTAATATTTTATCTATTTTTGCTAACAACCGTGCGAATAAAATATTTTATCCTTGAGATTTAAAAAAATCATATTATTCACCTTCTTAATTGATGGAAACAAAGGTTTGATTTTATTGCCGCTTTGTGTGTTTTAAATTTTTATACATACGTTGCTTGGAACTCGAAAACCAATAGAATGGCCGGTTCTGAATGGAATATTTGACGAAGAAAAAAAGGATTTAATTTATGGCGTATCATAAACTTTTTAATATTCCCACCATCGGGGATGGTTGGTGGAATGTTATCCAAAAGGCAAAGGATTGCCGTCACTCGGCGGGACTATTATAAAGCACTAATCCATACCTGGTCATCCATTGAAACAAAGGTAAAGAATATCACAGGTAAGATTAGACGACGTTGGTTTTAGGAGATAAGGAAAGATTGTATCATTTCTCAACTAATAACTTAAAAGTTCTGATGTCAGGGCGCTGTGAATACATAGTGTTAAATAACGTATCAATGAGGAAGCGTTAACTTTACACCTGTTGAATTAAAGTATACTTGGTCAAATGTATTTTGTGTATAACATCATTTAAGCATCACAATATTATAATATTATTACGTGGTTATTTTTAAATGCTTAACCTGATGTAACACGATACTTACGAGTATCCACAATATTCATTTTTTGATTGTGAAAATGTTCGTATCTTATGTTTAATTGACGACGTAAGGCTATTGGAAAATATTACAGAAATCAGATATTAAAACGATAATTTACAAATAACACTTAATTTTTTAGGACACATATTTACTCGTTTAAAGTGTTTTTTGAAAGAATTTTTAAAAAAATAATTACATTAAGAAAAATCGTATACATGTTAATCTAAACTAAAAAATATGGTATCTATTTTTAATTTTTCTGTTAATGGTTTTTATCTCGGAATTTATAAGTTTTCGAACGTTTTTTTTTTTATTTTAAATTAATTAAATTTCTCAATTATAAAATATCGGAGGGATTGTTTTCCAATTATCGTAAGTAAAAAAATATAGAATTACTAAATTAAACACAAACTGGTCTTACGATGTTACTGGTAAACAATTTACATTAAAAAAAACAAAAAAAAACACTACTTATTACACTAACAGACACTAAATAAAATATGCCTGTGGCAGTAATTATTTATTTAGTCCAAAGCATGAGGGTTAAAAAATGATAACGAATTAAAAGACGAAGAATTGGGTTGTGGTCCTGTGGGGAGTGTCTGGGACTCACAGTCAAAAGGTCCGTGGTTCGAATCCCACTCTACCCCAACTTAATTCCCATGTTCTAATAGTGAGTTATTTACAACTCATTGAATATGGCCCTCAAAATTAAATATTTGGGCAAATTATAAGATCGCAAATATTTTTTTCTGTTAAAAAAAATTATAAAAAAAAAAATTAAAAAAAACAATGAATTTAATATAATGCAAAGAGTATTGAGAAAGAAACTAGAGTATGAACAAAGTGAAAGGTATTATTATTATTGTTATTGTGGATCACTTATATAGCGCCATTTTCATAATATATACCTCAAGGGCGTTTTACAAAGTGATCCGATAAATAAATAAATTTAAATGAAACTTGTAATTTATTTCGTTATCAAATGCTACGGATTTATTAAAATGATTTAGAGAACATGTGGGTTTTAAGTTTTTTTCCGAAACATCACTTAACTCTCACAACCTCACACCTCTACTGGGAGAACATTCCGTGCCATGGGCCTGCGACCGCAAATGCGCGTTCACCGAATTTAGTGCGCTGTTTGCGTAGAAGTATAATAACTTTTCCTTTCGCCATTGATGTTGATGATCTAATCGTAAGACGCCTGTCATCTGGAATGCAAAGTTCCCTTAGATACTTCGGAGCAGAGTTGTAGAGTGATATCTAAGCCAAAAGAGTTTGTATTCTACACCCTGTGAAAAACGTGGCCAGTGTTATTCCATAAGTAGTGGAGTGATATGACTGAACTTACAGATTCCGAAAATAAGTTTCGATAACAATAATAATATGAAAACCTTCTAGAAACGCTTAATGAGTTTTCAAAGGTATATCAATGATCCCGCTGTTAAAACTGATAAAAATAAATAAAGCATTTTACTAATAATCATATTTTATTTATCGATTATAGAATTACTTGGCACGTTTAAAATATATGTGGAATGATTTATTTCTATTTAAACCCTACATATAGTTTTTAACAATCTAATGGTCATAAGCGATACATTTTTTTACAAACGATCCAGTTGTAAGCACTTCTATTACATGAGACAAATGAGTATTATGCACACCAGTATTTGAAATCCTTAAGCAAACAAGCATAAACTAGGAAATAAAAATATCAGCTGAGAGTGCAGTATGTAGTATGAACGAAATGTTTAAATTCACCAGCACTTGAATACTTTATTATCCGCTGATAAAACGGTTTTTAATAGTAGGTACTTAAATATAACAAGCCTCTTATTTATGATTTAGGTGTTTATGACCAACATTAATTTCCAGAGAGCTGCTTACTTTAAGCACAGTTACACTGGCCATAATTTAGTTAAGCTGTGATGCACACACGCGTATTATGTGCATACACACCACACGTCAAATTTATTCCAACAGATGATTATTTTCATTGGCTTAGATTTTTTTATTTCGTAAACAGAGGAGCGTCGCTGGAGGCGTCGTTAAATTTTCTGATGTTTACATGTTTTCGTCTTTTTTTGATCTCGGGCTGAATTTTTCAGTAAACTGACACGGTTTTTTACGTATTTTATTAGAACTATCAAAAAATCATAAGAAAAAACATTATAAATAGTTTTTCTCACTGTTAAAAGCTACTGACGCCCATCGAAGTTCCGTTGACGCAATTTCAGACGGGAATAATTCAGATTTTAATATATGAATTCTAATAT
This sequence comes from Micrasema longulum, assembly GCF_059751315.1. Lineage (NCBI taxonomy): Eukaryota > Metazoa > Arthropoda > Insecta > Trichoptera > Brachycentridae > Micrasema > Micrasema longulum. The sequence continues at coordinate 919,971 of NW_028277546.1, forward strand.
GATTTTTGTATCCTAAGATATATAAATAAGGGTAAAAGTAATACGACTTTTTAAGACAGGCGCCGTGGCGGAGTCGGTTAGACGATCAATTGTGAAACGAGCGCCGCGGGTTCGATTCCCGCTAAATATTTTTTTGTCGATTGGTCAGGGTGTTATGATTTGTGATGTATTTTTCATAACCTATTTTCATATATCATCTTTCTCCCCTGCTGACAAGCCTCAAAATAGAGGCTTAGCGGGTAGATCCTTTAAAGTCGGGCCGTGGTCCCGTGGCTAGTGTTGCGGGCTCACGGATCAGAGGTCCGAGGTTCGAACTTCCCTCTACCTCAACTTGATCCCCATTTTCTAATAGTGACTTATTTACAACTCATTGAAAATGGCCTGAAAAATCTAAATATTTGGGTAAATAATAATAATGCAAATGTTTCCTTTAATTTCGGCTTCTATTCTAGCTCCGGCTGAAACCAAAATCGGAACACAATAAAATAAGTAACGTATTAGTAAAAAAAGTCACATTAACGCCCAAAATTTTGCGTTTCCATTATTTAATCTTATGAGTTCATTAAAATAAATATAAAATAAAAAAGAAAATGAAATAAAAAGCATAAATTTAATAAGTATATTTTTTAATTTTTAGCACTTTATGGTTCGTTATTATGTTATATATATACATATAAATTATAATTTATGTAACAGTTCTTCAATAAATGCTATCGGATCTTAGAACTCACAAAACTTAAGAGTCATGAGCCATAAGATGCATCCGAGTACTGCCGAACGTAATCCGACATGTCTCGACCGCAGATTTCAGCTGAGCCGACGTTTTGGCCAATTATTAGCCAAAACCGAAACCGTGGCCGAAACTCGTTTTTTTGTTTGAAACTGGCCTAAATCGAAACCGGAACATCTGTCGGTGACTATTATTTTCTCTGTGTAGGTAACGACATAGTGTCTAAAGTACGACGAAGTATTTTTTTTAATGCATTTTTCTTGCACCAATCACATCCCAGGAAGGTAATCTTCGTATGTAACTATGTTATAATAATTAGAATGAACTAAGTTAATAATAAATTACGATTACTTTTATTCGAGCATCGAATTATTACGGCTTACCTTCTATTGATCGCATCTCGCCTCGCGTTTAATTATACCCACGTCATAAAATGACTGACATCCCGCGTAAATAATCTCGAAGCTCTTATTTAGTTTGGACCGAGGGAGATGGTATGGGAAACAGATTTTGTGGCACGATCACAATAAAAGTGGAGGAATAACAGTAGAACGCACGCCTGGGATTTGGGCAGTAAAATTATGATTGTTTTTTTTCTTCCATCGCTGTTTCAGGAACACAAACTACGGCCTACTGCACATGCAGTTAGTTGCAAGGAGGGAGGGTGCCTGATTTTATTGGTTCCCGGCTTAAACAAAATAGCCACCAACAAAGAACACCCACAATTGGTTTGGTTGTGCTTCCAAATAGTCACACATAACACCGTTTTTTTAATTTTTGGTATCCAACTTTTGAGGATTATTTGAGTTTTTTTTTAAACTTATTTATTTATTTATTAACGGACATTGTCCATGTATACAATTTATAAGGTTTAAATATTACAATAAAAGAATAGTTTAAAACATTTTTTAAAAAAAAGATAGAAGCATTGACAAACATAAGGGACATCGAGACAAGATCTGGACTATTTATTTAGTGCTCGTTTAAATCGTTGTAAACTTAAACCAAAAAAGTCCAGATCTTGTCTTGAGTTAACAATACGACAAAGGCGGGTCATTGGAGAATTTAGGCCATAGTTTGTTCTATGCTGATCGATGAACAGTACTTCATTGTTTCTCAATCTACGAGTCGGAATATTGAATTTTACTTGTCCCAGTAATGATGGAACATCGATTATACCATTTAGTATGCCGAACATATATATGGAGTCAATATTAGTTCTACGTTTTTGTAGACTAGAAATATTTAATATTGACTCTATTTCAGCATAAGAATAATTATCGCTCTCTAGTCCGAGCATCCACGCTATTTTTCGAAGCAAGCGATGTTGGATGTCCATGTCCATGTGTGTTTACATTTAATATTAAATAAAACAGTAATTACGACATTAAAAATATTTGTGTTGCATATAATTTTAAAATTCATTTTGTTTTAGTTTTAAATTACGACTGAGTTTTTTCCTTTGCAATCCATAAATATTATTTTAATATCAATCCTTATACATTGTACTGTGTTCATTGTAAAGAACTGGGTTGTGGTCCCGTGGCTAGTGTCTCGGATTCACGGATTAGTGGTCGGTGGTTCAAACCCCACTCTTTGATATCTTGATTTTCTTCTACTGAATATGTGAAATCATTTTAAGGTTTAATTTTTGTTTATAATATAAGAAATCAAACACTGATTTGAGTCTACTGAACACTTTATTTTTATATTTGTAAAAATATATTGAAGTATTTATGAAATATTTTATATTTGTAAAAATATAATAATGTGTTCAGTGGACTAAAATTAGTGTATAATTTCTCATATTATCGGTTTATATATGAAGTTCTACAAAATTAACACCCAATCAATCAATTATTTTATCTTTTAAAATCGTGGGTAAAAGGTGATTTATGTTTTTTTTTTTAAAACAATTTATTCTCATGTGCATATATTATAAATTTTTGTAAAAGGCCGCTTTGCCATATATCACAATAAAATAAAAAAATCTAAAAGTAAGTTATTTACAACTCCTTGAAAATGGCCCCCAACATTGAAATATTAACATTAATCAAAAGAATGCAAATATTTAATTTAATAAAAAAATAAAAATAAAAACTGCAATTAATTTTATTCCGGTAAAATGGCTTAATAGTGCAAAGCCAATCCTACTACACAAAACAAAATTACATTTAATTTTTGTATAACTATTAACATAAATTAATTAAAAAACACCTTCCCTTCATGTAATAGATGATCGAAATACGCCTTTTTTGGTTTACTACTTTAGTGCCCTATGCACCACTGGGTTTGTAAAGGTGAATAATAATGATAGTATAAGCCTTGTATGAGCAAATACAACAAGCAAGACCCTATATGAAACACAAATATTGTACATTATAAAGTTTCGTGTTGAATTTATAGATCAATAAATTTTCATGGCAGTATATTTTAATCATACTACTCGTACAATACCGTATTCTGTTTTGTAAATAAATGATGTCACAAATTTATACGTCGCCTGTTTTCACTCCCTTCAATAAATATAATCTTGGTTGGAAACTGCCATTATGTGTTGCGTCGTGTTATTTAGTGATGTTCATTAGATGTTATGAGCCAACACTGTCTTGACAAACAGTGAAGGCGATAACTGAAAACAGTGTTATTAAAACCACCCTGTTCGTTAACCCTTTGTTCTCTAAACATAGTTTAAGTAGAGTTTTTTAACGTCTTATTTCTGAATTATGTTAATTTTAACTCAGAAACGATTATGGATTTTTCTTTAAAGAAAGAATAATGAAAAAAATATATGAGCATGGACAATGAGCAACATTACTTGAAAATTAGTTGGCGTTCAGGTGGGATGTCAAAAACATTCAATTAAAAATTAATTCTTTATATTTCAATAATTGGCATGTTTTATCTATGGTAAGTTTGGTTGGTTTTTTGTTTAGGTTTTGTGGTAGGATTCTGAATTTATAAACAGAGAAACGATGTTATGTCGCCATAGACTAACGGATTTTCAATTTATTGAATAGTGATAGTAGTCAAGCTACTTTCTATCTCAAAAAAAAATATTTTTCCATCTATAAATTCTTATTAATAAACACAAAATTTATTGATTGCCTAACCAATGTCTCCCTAATACTATGCAAGCAAAACCGCGCGTAAAAGCAAGTAAATAAATAAATTACCTTTAAACCGTATATTACTTATTTTTTTAACCGTTTATCTGAAAACTAAAAAAATAAAACGAGTTAATAATTAAACTCTACATGAGTATTTCCATTAAATTTTTTGATGAAAAGGGTAGGTAAATTGCAATATCTTCAATTTGACAGATGACTAATAGAGCAAATGCAGATAAAGTTAAAAAATAATTCTGTACCAGTAACAAATTTACAGGCAAGAAAAACATTTTTTTTTTCACAAAAAGAAAAACTAAGATGATGGATAGTATTTTATAGACAAAAATATTAAAGTTTAAGCAACGTTAATAATATTTATGACTTTGATGTTATATAAGGTGAAACATAAATTATAAATGTATCAGCATTAACCTCACTTTCTGGTGGGACTAAATCAGAAAAAATATAGGGGTGCCACAAAAATAGTTATTATTTGTTGTTGTGAAGTTGAACTAAAAATCTTTTTGGAATCCAATATGGTACATTGGCATGACGACAGGAGTCTAAAAAATATAAAATGCAGTTGAAGAGCCCGAAGCCACATTTAAACAAATTATAACAAAACGGAAATAAATGTGATAAAATGAGCAATACTATAACATTAGGTTAGATTTAATAATACCTAAATAAAAGCCAACGAAAAATATAGTATTAAAATCTTTGGACTTTTTCACTTATTTTTAGAAGTACCAACATTTGATAGTTCCCTTTTCCGCCAGTTCTGATTAAATAATAATTCATTTTGAAATCTCAAAATTAATAAATCTTAATATTGTTAAAAAAATAACATTTTATCCAAAATATTTGCCTTTTACGCACCTCGGGAAAATTATCAAAATAGGTTCTGAATTTTCATTTGAATTGTTATACTCATTTGTTTGCATATATTATTTTATAAAAGCATTTGGTATTTTGAATCAGAAAAAAACGTTTTGCCAACCCTGCGTATGCTCAGTAAAATAAGTATAAGAAACGACTAGCTGTGACAGTTAAACATTTTATGACGTTTTGCCCGGGACGCGATCGTGGATGAATTATGTCCGCCAGACTCATTGTCTACCAAGCGCCATGCGCCGGGTTCGATTCCGAAGATAAATATTAAATTAGTTGTAGAAAAAAATGAGGAATTTTGTTACATGATACAAATTAAAATCATCAAAGAGCTTTTAAATTTTTATAGAGTTGCTAGAAAATCTCAGAAAAGATTGAAAAATCTCCAAGATTAAAAATAATTCTTACATTCTTTATAAAATTAAAACAATGTTTTATTCATGTGTTACACTACTTTTTTTTAAATATTGAGGTTAAAATGCCTCTAAATAAAGCTTTAAAAAATATGAAAATATGAATATGTTTTAAAAAATATGAAAAAATGAATATGTTTTACAAAATAATAAACGTAGCTTATTTTTATCGTGTTTTATTTATTTTGTCTTTGTTTGATTTCGCTAAAGGTTTTAATTGTATCAATACTCTTTAACACGAATGTCTGCGCACCAGATAACTAATTATTAGTTAATAATTTATCTGGATAATTATTGTTCAATACCCATGTTATATTTTTTAATGTAAAATAATATTGTCATATAATATGTTATGTAATCCGCAGTGTTCCAGATTTTTTAAGCCAAACGTCACGTATTATTTTAGTATCAATCTTCACGCAGCATTTTAGTGTCAGCAATAAGTACGTTTTATTTTAATGACTAGCTACATGCTGTACTAATGTACAGTTTCACGTTGTACTTTAAAGTTTATAAAATGTATATTGTTACACCTATTGAATTCACCCCATAACTCTAATATAAGGCCATATAGCCATAAGGATTGACTATAAGAATTACTATTAATTTAAAGGTACACATGTATAACATTATAATTTATTGAATACTTTGTAAATTTCTCATGTATTAAAACTTGTGTGTAACAGACAAATGTTTTTCTTTTCTATCTGCTGATGAAGGAAGAGCTTTTCTTACAAAATCAATTTCGTTAGCTGAGACTCATAGAGTTCTTGTTCGTAATGCTGAACCGGGGGCATGTAATTGTGTAAGTAGTCATTGCCTAAAAAAGAGTATTTTTAAAAGGAAATAAATGCATGCATATTATAATATTGGTAAAGCATTTTATTTTAAATAATATCGTCGCATGTCAAGTTCATTTCCAAAGGATATCAATAAAAATCCCAAAAGAAAAAAGCGTTTCTCAGTTTGATGGCCATTCCCAGATATCACTGCACAATCATTATGTTGTTTTGTGTTCAAAAACTTGTGTTCAAGTGCCATTTTATTTCTGGAACTACACAATGCTTTCAAGTACCCATTATACAAAACGCATCCCCGAATGGCGTCAGAGAACACATAAAAATACTTTTAATTTATCATCGAAGATTCTGGATGTTTATAGAATTTAGGACTCATAATAAAACAATGAGGGCCGACCTTTTATTGATGTCAGAAATAAAACTTTGTGAGTGGATATAATATAAAATGACCGATTATATTTTAATGATTTAAGTCTTACAATACGTAAGGTGTATAAATTTAAAGTCTCCTAAGGTTCGACGGTAAGGAACCGCCAGATAAATATACGCCATTTTAATCATTAAACTTATATTACAATCGTGTTTTATTCCTTAATCTCAAATATTTCAAAGCATTCCAACGTATCGTTCATTATACCCAACATTATACCAGCAGCGTACTTATTTGAATTTCTGAAACGAATTTGTATTTATTCTTTTGTTTTTGCGGACAAATATAATGTAGCAGGGTTTGGGATGTTGGGGAGAAGGCAGTGGGTGTTTGGTCCGAGCTGATTTAGAGCTGCCCGTGTCTACGTGGAAACTGCCAACCGTCTCCCGAGAGCATAAACAAATGAGATACGATACGAAATTGAGGCAAATGTAAACACAGCGAGGAAAAAAGAATCGTGGAAATAACGCTCGTATTTCCATTTTGCAGTAAGCCATTTTGTATAGTCAGCTCAAACGGTCGAGAGAATTTTCATATTTTTTATGCTCCAAAAATTTAGTGATCGCCGGGTCCGCCTCGTAGTGAAGTGGATAGCAAGTTAAGCCGCTATGCATAACATTCCAGGTTCAATTACCAGCACGATAGACATAAAATATTTCTAAGACCGGTTTTTCACAAAAAAATATTGCATTTTTCGTAAACTGGGAGTAAAAAGTTTTTTTTTTTTGCTTTTATTTCAAACAAATTATCACAAACCACTGTGATTGGCTTAATGCATTTTCATGTCAAGCTTAAATGGAAAAAAAAAATTTAAACAACAAAACGCACTTTAAAGAATCAAATACACTCGTAAATTGATTTAAATATTCATCAAGTTGATTCATATCTCGGTCAGAATAAAGCGAACATGTTTTTAACAATGAAAGTTTTTTACAATACGCATGCATTTATGCAGGAAATTCTTCTTGTGACATCATCTCAAATACATTAAACGTGTTATATTTCTGATTAAAGATATCACGTTTCTTATCTAAATATTGAAATGAAGGGCGGAAATGCCTGGACTGTGAAATAACAATAAATCTAATTTAATTTGCGGGTTATAACTGGCGCCACACGACATATCATAAGTTTTAATATCTAAATCAAGATAAAAGACCTTTTAGTAACTTTTACTAACCAAAATATGTCCTGGTCTAAGATTTCATTCATTTCAGGACTTGACAGCAACTCTGTTTTATGGGCGGACCAATATCTCAGAATGTTTAATTTATTACGTGATTTTAGTACCATTGTTTTTTGTTGAACAATGCCATAGAAAACAGGGAAACAAAAGGGCGATTAAAAAATCATTTTGACAATTAAGGATACAAGTCAATGATAATGTTCCTTGCCATTTAATACATGTGTCTAATTTCTGATTTAAAAAAATAAAATAATTTGTCAATGTAAAAGTTGTAACACTTGTAATCGGGTATTTTTTATCCAAATACTTTTTTTTTACTGTTATATTCAATATTTTCTATTATCCGCCTATAATAAAGTTATATCGGAACACCAATTACATCATCATCATTCCCACCGCACCTAATGGTGCATAGGGCACAGCATTCGTACATCAATTGCAGCAAATCTTTATCATTTTTGTTACATATTTCATATCAACCATGTCGGTGATCGAACCCGAGACCTCTCGCATGGTAGGCAAACGCGCTGACCATTGCGCCATGAGGCCGACAATTTACAGGTTCTCTTAATTAATTTTCACCTGAATGTAAGATGATGTCTCTTACGCTTCAGATGCATTATTAGAATGAAGAAATAATACAGTAATTGGCAATAAAATGTGGCTTAGTGGGTTTTAGTTATGACGAAATATATGTCTCATAATGTCCTTATTACACATATTTTGTGTATTTATATTTATGTATTTAATATATTCTCAACACAAACAATCCCGGGAGTTTCTGAAGGCGGTACTTAGAATACCCCAGATAAAATGTTATAAATGCGACTTTGAAAAATAATAATAAATGTTTTTTTTTTTATTGTTATGCCAGTTTACATAAAAATATCTCGATATTTTTAGTTTGCTGCAAAATTCATACATTTTTTCATAAAATAATATTGTGCAAAAGGACGCTGTAAGGTATCTCGCAGCTTTCACAGTGACACCTTGAAGAGGACTGATTTTGTGCCGCACCACCTGTCAGCGGGAAGGTACAGCGGGGAGACAAAAAGAGGAATGCATGTAAAATGTAAAGCACAAACCAATTTTTTTGTCTTCATGGTCGGAAATTTGCGTCCAAGTACCAAAATGTACACGTGCAAACTGACCAAAGTGTCAAAGATAGTTAAACAGTAATGTTTGTAATTTAACAGGAACATATTGAAATAATTTTAATACAATTTAAACACTCGGCCTCGTGGTGCAATGGTCAGTGCATTTGCCTACCATGCAAGAGATGTCTAGTTCGATTTCCAGCATGGTTGATATGAAATATTATTTTAAAGGGTGTTTTTACACTAGAATATTTCATAGTCTCTAGACTGGTACCTGAAGCCTCAGAATAATGACCTTACCTTTATTTTTTTATCAATATTCCTACAGAGATGAGGTAGAATTTTTTCAAATTCAGGATTATCGATATTTGAGCGTTTACAGGGCTTATGACCTGTCATTGGCTGGGTTGAGTGGCCACTTTACGTTTTTAACAACATTCCCCATTCCGCTTATTAGCGAATATCGACACTGGTATCATTTTGATTCTTGTATATATCTTATTAAATGAGAAAGCATTCACTAGCGTGTTGGAGCACCATCTATGTATTGATATTGAAGTTAAGTATTTTTAATTAGCATATTACTTTATTTTATGTATTTAAGACTCTTCCGAGTTAAATTAAGTACTAGTAATCGCCTGCAGATGATTCTGCAATTTATTTATACTTATACCTTACCTTTATGTAACAAAAAATATTAATGCAGCGCCCAATCCACCATCAGGTGTGGAAAATGAATGATGATGAAACATTATGAGGTAGGATAATATAAACAATAAAATCAATATGATAATTAACAAAAAAAAATGGTAATAAAATATGTTACCTGGGAGCCCAAGATATCAAGGAGTTGAAGGAAATACGCACTATTAAAAAAAATAATTCATGAAAATTTTGCAGCGAATCGAACATAAGATCGTACGCGATAGCCAAATGCACTGATCATTATTCTTCGATACAGAAAATATTATTACTAAACGAATCTGATTCCTTTTTCCTCGGTAAGGATCCTAGAAACATTTCACTAGATCTCTCTGAACAGCATTGTAAAGGCAAGCATTCATGAAGCAAGCGAGGTTATCACTCATGGTTTAAAGATGACACACTTGACTTGTCTGCCTAGGTCATGCTATCACCATACCTATTTTTATTTTAAATTGTTTCTGAGATTATTTAGGAAAAGTTCAGTCAATATATATAAATCTTTAATGCCAATCTGATAGGACTTTTGTAAACCCATCAATTGGCTTTTAAAAAATCTACTGGATTTCTTGATACTAAGACCACCTGACTTTTTTTTGGCCAGTCCAACCTGAAATGTGCTTTTTTTTCTTTATTTATATTTTGTTGTGAAAAAGAGGTTTCATCTTTTGTTTAAATATTGCCACAGATAATTTGGAATTCCTAGCATTTAGCAATAAGAAAAAGCATTTTATGTTTAACGCAATTCGCATTTTATACTTTAGTGCGACTGTACCACCAGGTAAGGGAGCAATGCAGGGCGGTCCAGTCCGCCATACTTGTATTTCTATTGATACACATAAAAAACTGGACGTGGGTAAAATGGGAATCTCGAGACGCGAATAAATTGTGATTCCCGGGCGTCGGGACGCTGCCACGGCGGCACTTTTTTATTCATATACCGTGAGGGGTTGGGGTGGTGTCCCGTTGAGGGGGAGAAGAGGGTAGGCAGTGAGTAGTATGTAAACAGGAATAGCGTTGGATTGTTCACCATAACATAGAGCTGAATGGGCAGTAGCATTTTGCAAATTTACAATGACGAAAAAATAGAGATGACGATAAAAAGGGACATGCTGAGTTGTGATGTTTAAAAGCAAACGCGGTCTGAATTTTCTCGATACAAACGTGTTCACGTATTTTTCCCTGAACTATAACAAAAGTAATGTTTTTCTTTCAAATACCATATTTATTAACCATTGGCAAGTCCATTGTTTAACTATTTTTTTCGATAAATTGTTTCTTATGGGAGCTCGGACATTCAAAAGCAATTATAAGCGCAATGTTTTGTCTACCGTCAAAATAAATTTGGTTCAGTTTTGGGGTGCAAAAAATAAGGCGGCGATACCTTAATTTTGACAATTTCAGTAAGGCATAGTTATTTCAATGTGTAGTTGTCTTTTTCGAACAATATTTGGGAAAACACCACGGAGGCCACAAATCTTATTCGGCTTCTTGATCCGTTGCGTTGTGCTCCGAAATTTGCTTTACGAAAGTAACATTAATTTATTAGTGAGTTTAATGCTCAGCGCGTTTACTTACCATGCAGGGGGTCTCATTTTCGATTCCCGACATGGTTGAAATGAAATATTAATTTTAAGAAAAGGTTTTTACAAAATGATGTTTTATAATACCCGGACTGGCACTTCAAGCGTAAGACACATCGTCTTACCTTAATATAAGAAAACATAAATATGCAGTGCCTGAAACCTTAAAGTGCTCTGCGTACAGTTAGGTGCCTTTATAAAGAAATTATGATTATGATGAGTCAAATAAAAAAAAATCGACTGAGTATTTGACGCAGGGATATGATTTAATATATTCATTTTATCCTAATATTGTTAACACTGATTTCGTTAAAATAAAAAAAGTAATGTTTTCGTTCCGTGGCTTTTTTGTTTAAATTTATTAACCTATTCATTGATTAATTTCTTTATTTTAAACCAATACATTTTTATTACAAAGGCGTTTCTCTAAAATAAATACATAATTTAAATTTTTGGTAAGTACAATTTATTTAAACAATATTTAAATAATTACGTGAGATTCGTTGTTTTTTTAAATCTTTTTGAAAGAAAAAAATGCAAAAATTTTTAATTCGTAATTTATCGTCATCTGGTTGAGCGCTTTAAAAAATCAAAAAAAAAAGCGGAAGTGGATTCCCCCTTTTCATGCGGAAGAGATATCCTCATTCTATAACTGAAATTTGGACACGACAAATTTAGAGAGGGAACATTGTTTAATGCCTTCCAATTCTTTCGGGACGTCTAAGCGAGAGTTTCCTTTTGGGTTCATGACACATACCTAAATAAAAATAAAATAGCTTGTAACCAAGATATAGTAATATACGTTTCAATAGTTTTTATACCTGATAATAAAATAAAACACTTTTTAGGTAGGCGAATGAGCGTAAACATTAAGTGACGCGTTAAGTATGAAGAACGAAACAACTATAGGGGCCTTACCTATAAACCTAGTATAAAGTTGCGCCTAGGATAAGTGGTAAAATAAGGATGGGAAGTTATTTTACCACTGAAATAAGAATGGTATTTTTACCCGTATTCTACCACTATACCTAGGCGTTACTTTATGCCAAGTTTATGAGTAAGGCCCTCTACGTATAACTTACTCTTGACCAGACGTTCCCAAAGTGGTATGTATCGACTCCCAGGGGTCGACTTTGACCTGCAAGGTGTCTATAGACCCGATTACAATGCACAAACGTTGATTATTAAGAATAAGCCGGTCGTAAGTAGAATTTTAAAAGTGACGTTAAAAATACCAAAAAAATCCTAAAGCCAAAAAAATGTCACAGAAACAAAAATTTACCATCCGTGCGCGCGCACAGTTAGTTGAAACTTGGTCGGCTCGCTAAGTGCAGATTGTCATTGTTCTCAGCGCTCCGTGTAAACATATAAACAAAGATACATTTTGTGATGTCCACCTAACCTTTTAAAATTATTGTTATAAATTCAAATAATTTAGATAATAATTTATATGTCTTTATACTTTAACACGATTTTTAACTTTATTTTATACTATTTGTAGAACTTTATAAAAAGGTTGTTTTGCAATGATTTTTTTATTTTAATTTTTATGTTTATAAGACATTTTGTTATAGTATCGCCTCTTTTTGTGTAATGTTTGTTATTGTTCTGTATACATCATATATTGGAGTAAATAATTACATAAAATTTGAGTGCAAATAGCTTCGGATAGCCAAGTTATAGGTTTTTTTATGATGACATAATAAAACCACTTTTGTTTAAAATGTAATAAACTGCGATTTTATTTTTTTTAAGTGCACCTGGTACCTTAAGTACAAAAACAGTGAGTCGTTAATATCTGAACGATGAAATACAACATCAATATTTGTCTAATTTGTATGAAAAAAGTAAATACATATATGGAAAAGCATCTTTTGTCAAGTAACGGTGATACATCAGATAATTTACGCACTTTAAAACAAATATTTGCGTTCTTTAAAACATCAATAAAGAAAAATGGTCTAAATACCAAAGAAAATAAGCATTATTTCTCAAAACCAATGAAGCTCGGTTAGAAAGAATAATTGAAAATGCCTTATTACCCTTAGGACAGTTGTCGAAAGAGGCAGAATAGAGGTCCGGAAAGGGCACTTTCGGTTATACCGTGAAAACTACACAAGAAAGTTCTCGAGGGAGAAATGTAACCTTGATATATACAGTCGACTGTTATTGAGTTCAGACCCATTATCATTAAGTAGCTAAAACCAAAAACAAAATTAAACCAAGATCATTTTGCCCTGAAACAATTAATATGTTACTACCAGCTGACTCAAATATCGAATTCAATATTTTAGATACGGATTAAAAATTATCTTTAAATGAATAATAAAATCCAAAACGTGTATTTGCTTTTTATGTATTAGTCTGTGCCTAAAATATTTTTTTGTTCTTGAAATTTTTATTAAAAATAATTTTATGTTTTTTAAGTTCACGTTTTTTTTTCACTTTTTGGCGGGGAAAATATTTTAATTTTACAAAAAGCAATACTGTACAGTAAAATTTATAATTTAATGTCAAAATGCACTGTAAAATAATTTTGACCGCCTAAATCATTTATATCAACTTATGTGGAATGGTAGGTAAACAGAATTATTTTCGACCATCTGAAATTTGTCGGAAAATATTTATTTATTTATATACGGTATTTCTGCCATTTACATAAATGTAGTATAAAGAGTGCTTGAAAATAAAAATAATAAAACATCGAGTATGATGTATTAATATACTCGTACTATACACATTATAAATTACTTGAAATACATACATATTTTGAAGTAATTATAAACTAACAAAATATTTTAATAAATCATATTATAACTATTCTCACCCGATCTCCTGAAGTTGATTTGATCTTTTTCATAAGAATATGTTGGTCACTTTATTTTTTAAGTTAGGCAGAGATAAACTTTATTTATCAAAATATGATGCATATTCATTCCCGGTATTCTGCAATCTAAAAATTGGTGAGTTATATTGAGCCACCGTTCGAGAATTTTGACAATAAATAATTGTAGATGTTTTGCTTAACCCGGGTGGTACATAGAATTAAATCAACTTCAGTAGATCAGGAGTATCAAACATTGGTTTTATTATTTTATATAAAGTTGTAAGATTGGTCGATGTTCTTCGTTCTTGCAATTTAGTTAATTTTAGAGAGTCTATAATTTTGTTAAATAAAAAAAAATGCATATTCTGTTTTTCAACCAAAATCTGAATTTAACTTTATAGATCAAGTTGAAGATAACTTCCCATTGTAATACGGGCCTATGTCAGTGACAAAACATTTGGGGTGTATGAGAAGTAAATAGGGGTCCACGATAATAGATCTCATTAAGGCAGGTAGTCACCAAAATTCTCACTTCTGACTCCTTTAAAAACCAAATTCGGAACCAAAGAACCAAATTCTGACTCCTATAAATGTAATAATTCACCTAACGCAGATAGTACTGTTCATGTAATGCATTCATTTTCGATATTTTTGTTTTATGTATAACTGTATAATATAACTTTTTAAAATTATTGTTAAAATTTTTACTGTAAAAAAAGCTATATGTAGCTTCACTAATACATTTAAAATTGATTAATTTGTAAAAAATCAAAATCAAGACATTGCAACAATGACACCAAATTCTGAAGTTATGATTTTTATCATTTCTAATTTACTGCGTTATCTTTATTTTTTATGTTGAGTATAATGGATTGCATTGTATTTAAATAAAATACAATATATAAACATATTACAACAGAGATGAAGAACATTTAAGAGAAGGTAATATAGAAGTCTAGGCATCTACAGGGCTTGTGACCTGTCAATGGGTGGTTTAAGTGGCCACTTTACACACTGTGTAACATTCACCATTCTGCCTATATTTGAACATCTATATTCCTTCAATTCTTTCATCTGTCAATGTTTGTGAAGTTAAAGAGCTGAAACCTTAATTTATGATTTATGGAAGGAAATCCAGCCAGTCTGCAAGCATTTGGACATACTCAAACATTGTTGAACTTAGTACCTACCTACTTGCAATCCTCTCACTTGACTTAATTTAATTGATGTAATTAATAACCTTTCATAATAAACGACAAACGCATGATTGTAGGATTTGTCATTTGGTGACTCATATGAAGGGCATCGGAGTAAAGAAATTCAAAAAAATGATGATAATATTCTAACCGGACGTTTTAACATTTATAAAATTACAAAAACGGATATAAGAAATTGTGATACAAGTAAATACAGTTCTTGCAACAATTTGTATCTGCATTTTGGTCATGAACGAATGACAATATCCGACAAAGGAGCTCCATATGATTTGACAAACTCACAGTGAGAGGAACAGTAAAAGGAGTAGAGCTAATACAAGCAAGCTCAGTTGAAAATTTTAAAAGAGTAACTCGTTTACTGACAAAAAAAAACATTGTTTTTTTTGTATGAGTGAAACCGATAGGAACACCGGCGGTCTTTAAAACTGTTTCGGGAATGTGGAGGAATGTTCTTTCAATTCAAGTATTTCACCTTCCCTGTACTGGTATCTGAAGCGTAAGACTGATCCAACTGACCTTTCTGTAACAAGATACGGTGAATTCGATAAATTATGTAGAGCCCAA
The DNA here is from genome assembly GCF_059751315.1 of Micrasema longulum. Taxonomy (NCBI): domain Eukaryota; kingdom Metazoa; phylum Arthropoda; class Insecta; order Trichoptera; family Brachycentridae; genus Micrasema; species Micrasema longulum. The sequence goes on from NW_028277546.1 coordinate 935,521, forward strand.
TGCACCATTGGGTATGAATAAGGGTTTATTATATGTATCATAATTGAAATATAACGTACCGTTAAGTTCAACTTAATTAAAATCAAAACTTCTGCCTGAATCAAATTTAATTGTTCCTGTGTCACATTAATCTTGTTTTACCTCCTCAGAGCCATTAACACCTTATCGCTTAATATGGACTTTGCGCGATCGGGTAATCTAATTAAATTACAGTTATTTTCATATGGTTTATAAATACTAATTAAAAAACATTTCGGACTGCAGCAGAGTTAATACTAAAGAAGCTAATTGCCTAACATAAGTATTTGGTAAAACGCTTAAAAATACCCCAAAACTTTCGTTAGGTCGAGAAAACGAAAAAAAAGTACGTTCAATGAAAAAAAACAATTAACACATACTTTTAAAAGTTTTTGATTAACACGTTCTGTGGGTGGTTTACTATTTTTTTTAAATGTTCTCACTAATCGCGCTAAAGATTTATTTCAATACCAGGTACATGAAAAATAATTACCCAAACAATTATCAATTACCAAACACAATTTCTAATAACTTGCTAAGCTTCTATTCCAGAGGCTTGTCAGCAGGTGGGAAAGGAAGGATATGGAAGGAAGTTGTGAACAATACACCACAACACCTCGACCGATTGAGAAAAAATCTTCGTGGAGTTTTTTTTGCAACTGGCAGGAATCGAACCCGCGTCGCTAGTTTCACAGTTGGTGATTTCACCAAGTGCGCTACAGCGCCTACAATTAAAATACATACTTTTGTTTTTTTTTATAAAACCACTGAGCTAATTACGAGTGTATTGTAGTAATTCAAATAAAAATGTTTTTCAAAAGTAATGGGTAGGTTAGGTTATATAAACTTTTAGGATGTTTTTTTTAAACCCTCATTTGTTAAAATTTTAATAAACGGATACAGGGTAACCACAGTTTTTTTTTAAAGTATAAAACAATAAAATGCACCTGTATACGTCACATTACATGTGTTTTTTTTCTCTTTTCTTTTCTTTAAAAAAAAAAAAAAATCATAGTTTCTTATGTTTAACTCAATCTTTATTCTTATCTCTCAGTAAAGTTAATATTTATTTTTAATTAAATTGATTAAATTAAGCTACACACTTATTTTATATCATTTAAAGAAGATGGTAGAGTTCTATAATTGAGGATATGTATAAAGAATCTAAGCAATGCTCACTTAAAAATTGTATGTATTTTATGTATCCTTCTTGAACCAAATAAATAAAAAAAAAAATTCAAAAGGCCATGCCTATACTATAATACATTTAAATAGATTCTAAATTAACAAATTACAACAGAGATGGAGAATATTTTAGAGAATGGAATATAGAAGTCTAGGCATCTACAAGGCTTATGACCTGTCATTAGCTGGTTTAAGTGGCCACTTTGCACGCTGTGTAACATTCGACATTCTGCCTATATTTGAACATCTGTATTCCTTCAATTCTTCCATCTGTTTATGTTTGAGAAGTTAAATAACTGAAACCTTTTTTGATGCTTTTGAGGTTTATCTGTTTTCTATCAAACGAATCTCATGATAATGAATGATTGTAAAATACGTGGCGTATATTTTTACAAGTAAAAATATTTAACATGAAGATAAAAATATTTTTAGGAAAACGCATTTTCGTTAGAATTTTGATGATTTATGTGCCAAAAAGTGGGTACGTATTTAATTAAATTTACAGTCGTAGCGAAAAAATGGTTAGATACACTTGAAGCTAATGAAATGTTGATTACGAATCAATATAACTCAAAAACGTCAAAATGTGCGTTGCCGCGGTTTATGGTGCGCACGGCAGTGCACACTCTTAAAATCGTATTAAAAAACGATATATATTATTCTTGAAATAATCAATGTAAAACGTTTTTGGGTTCTTAAATGAAAAAATATTTTGACTTTATGTAATTAGTAAAAGAAATGGATAAAATCACTGCGAAATTGTTAACTTTTTATTATTCCATGGAGGCATTACTGTGCCCCAACCGGTGTAATTAAAGAGTAGGTAGGTGATGTGTATACACGATGGCCTAACTAACTACACCTTTAATCGAGATTCGTGGCGCCTGATGTATGTATGACGCCATCACGTCCCTTCGATATCAGGAAAGACGTGCAAAAATCCCGTGACAAGATCATGTTTCGTCGTGCCGTTAAACATCTGCCTCGTGGTTTGATGGTCAGCGTATTTGCCCACCACGCAAGAGATCTCCGGTTCGATTTCCGACACAGTTGACCAGAAACACATATTTCAAGAAGGTGTTTTTACACAAGAATATTTCATAGTATCTGGACTAGCACTTGAAGTGTAAAATTGATCATCTTGCCTTCATACTGTAGGGGAAAGCAAACGCTCCTGGATAAACACTTTCAGATTGTCAACACCGAAGCGCTCTTCAGTTGGTAACGCTGCTTCGGACACAACTTTGCAATGTACGAGGTACTACTATATTTTAAAGGCGAGCTGTCACAGCTCGGGGCATTTCCTCTGATCCGTCGTAATGTCCCCGTCCCATTTTAACTATAGTGAGAATTCTTTTTGACTTATGTAATCTAATCTAGTGTGTAACTTTTTGTAATTATATTTCATAGTTCCAATATATGCATTTATTTATTTATTTTTAAAGCCAGTCAAATCTCTAATACTCGTAAATAGGCATTAATTATTTATTTCGATTCATTGAATTAGCTTAACACTATCCAACCAATTTTAAAATCAATAATGTTTTAAGTTTGTCCTGGATTCAACTCCTTAGGGAGCTGTTGATATAAACATATTATTACAGAGATAAGAGATCAATGATCAAGTTTTAATACTACATTTTGACTAGTTTCGGGCAGCTTTTTGTGGGCAGTAACTGGTGCGAATGTGAAATACTTTTATGACTTAAATGACTCGGTTTTTTCTCACAATTAATCTTCATTATCATAACCTTATGATAAAATGTGTATAAACTGATTTTTTAAATCAATATTCTTGCGATTAACTGGTTTAAAAGATTTTAATTTTTTTCTCAAACGAGGTTTTTTCGAGTTACGTCGGTTTGGGGATTGCACGGCAGTGCAGATAGTGCAATACAAGTAGTATTGAAAGCACGGAGATGGTCATTTTATACCATAAGACTTACTTTTTTACTACGAAAATTCAATCAAAAATTGGGGTGCGTCTTAATGCGTCTTATTGTCCACAAAATACGGTTAGTATAGGAAAATCATGATAATGATTTCAATAATAAGGACGGTGAATAATTTGCCAATTAAGTAGTTTTAGTTTTTATTTTTAGGTTATTGTTTTATTAGTATAGGACAACTTAATTTATTTTATTATTTTATTTTATTTTATTAGCATAAACGTCAAATCTGCCTTTTACACAAATTTATAATACTAACATATTTGGATTAATATATATTTTTTTTCGTTAAAAACATAAATTTCCTTTTACTCGAGATTTATAAAAAAAATAATAAACCTAAAAATTATACAAGATTTATATTTAAAAAATGACTAAATTCATATTTATTCCGTATGCTCTACAGACAAAAAATCTCCATCTTAGAACGGGCTGAGCCATGTTAGATGGAGACTATCATAAACAGAGAACACTCCGTTTTCATTTTACAATAATTAGTTTTATATAGATTTCCTGTTATTAATTATGTATACTTATTTTTTTTTTAATATGCCATCTTCATATAATGGTACATAAGGCACTGCAGTGTTGCACTGAATGCTGTTTTCAATAAATAATTTGTACATAAATGTAAGATGATCAGTCCTGTGTATTGGGAAGGTAACTGAATTAAAAGATTCGCAACCCTACGCATAGTAGTAAAACACGCTAACCATTAAATTATAGGGTGGATAATTTTATGACAACGGACCGTAAAATCGAACCATCTAAAATAATAATTTTCCATTAATATTAGTATTCAATAAAGACAACCATGTTTACATTTTCCTCTAAGGCGGGCTTGTCAATAGCGTTAGCGTTGCCGTTGGAACGGGTACTCCGGTCATGTTTTGATGCATACGTGTCAAATACACTTGTTACACGATAAAGTTTTTGAAATATTTAATTTATGAAAGTAACTGTTGTAGGTGTATAATTTACGCAAAACCCTTAAACAAAATACACATTTTAAAACAAACTTTAGGCAAGAGAATTAAGTATGTACCTATGTATGTATTATTTATCAAAACCTAAACTCTTATCAGCCTATTTCCCATCGAACTATGTTTGCCCTAATGTGCACTGCTTGGTGCGTTTATCTGTAATTAAAAAGTTTTTTAAAATTAGTATTTTTGGGTGAAATTTTTTTTTTTTTAAGTTTGCCATGATGAATGTTCATCTGAAGTTTCGCGGTCTGACCCTGAAACAAGGTTTACAATTTTGAGAATTGGTATTTATGGTTTTTACAGCGAAATATGTATACCTAATAATAATATGAAAAAAACCGTTCTTGACAGTCAAAGATACAAAGATCATATTGTATTTATTTAGAAATGCCAGAAGGCATTTTTTCATCAAGCAAATATTGTTGGTACGTACTAATAATCGAAAGCATTTATATAAAACGAAATACCGATTATTCATGTCTTGTATAATGCCAGTTCTCTCATATCGGTGCGAATCTTGGCACCTTACCAAAGCCCACAACACCAAAATTCTGAGTTTTGAGAGCAAGTGCTTGAGAAGAATATTAGGTATAAGGTGGTTTGATTTTAAAACTAACATTGAAGTCCGAGAACGGAGGCGGCAGCCTCCTTTAACGAGCGTCTTGAGAATGCGGCGGTGGACCTGGCTTGAACACGTGCTGCGCATGCCTCAGGAGAACCTAAACCCGAGTCGCCTTTTCTTTAAACCTGCGGGATCACGCCGTCCTGGAAGGCCGTCAATGACGATCTTTAGACTTTATTCGGCGGAATTAAGGGGCGCTGGATTGACATGGAGAGTGCTGGCTGGGGATAGGGTCTTCTGGAGGCAACTAGTGATGTCCACATGCTCCACTTAGGAGCGGATATGGAAAAGAAGAAGAAGATTTATATAAAACACATATAAATAAGAAACCAAATGTATTTAAATTTGTTCATGCAATGAAATATAAAAAGAAAAAAAAAACAAATCGAACGACGAAACAGAAATAAAAAATTTAAAAATTCAGTAATTATCTAAAAAATGTATTTTAAGAGGGAAGAAAACTTTTTTACGTATTGTTACAATCTTAAAACCAGCTTTGTACTATACAACCATGAATAAAAGTCAATAAAAGGAATGAATTTCGTATTTTATTTTTCCGTTTTAATTTTCAATATTTTTTCTTAGTTAGACATCCTACTTTTTTTGACAGGCTAATTTTTATTACTATTCAAAAATGTATTTCTTGTATTTCATAGGCGAAAAGAAAAAAATGTAGATTTTTGAATAAATGAATTAAACTATATTATCAACGCCATCTATCGCCAATATTTACAGTAAAAAATAAGCTAACATTTTTTAGGTATAATTATGATTATTCTTCCTCTTTCGCAGAAACAACCAATACTCATCCCTCGATTTTATGTTAACTATAAATTTTAACACTAAACACCATCAAGTTAAATTTTTACAAATCAAAGGATACAAAGAAAAAAAACTGGTCCATGAAGAAGTTAAAAATTTGAAAATTGTTTTCAGTCATTGCCTAGTATGTAAAATAATTCGGCCAATTTAGTTCACAACAATGAAGGTTTCAGCTCTTTAACTTCACTAAAATAAACAAATGGAAGAAATTAAGAAATACGGATGTTCAAACAAAGGAATGACGAATGTTACACAGTGTGTAAAGTGGCCACTTAAATCAGCCAATGACAGGTCATAAGACCTGAAAATACCTAGACTTACATATTCCCTAATTTAAGGTATTCTCTTTCCCTGTTGTAATTTGTAAATCTTAAAAAATACAGTAATTATAAAAAAAGAATTATTAAGTTTTGTAATACTGATTTTACATTTTTTTACTACACAACAGATTTAAATTGTAAAAAAAGTGAGTTGTTTATAAATAATGGAAATTCATTTGACAATATTTTAAGTATGCACAAAAGTTTGTAAACATGGTAAATTTCATTCTCCAGGGTGTTTTTAAGATCTAAATTTATTGTAACAGGGAGGAAAGGCAGTTTTGATAACGAAATCTGTACCTCAGAGGCAGACGCATGTAAATCCAAACGTCAAATGTATAACAAGAGCCTAAACAATCTACTTTCTCTAAGTAATTTCTAATCATTTGTAGCGTTTATCTGTATTTTCAGTATCTTAATATATTGGTTCTTTCATAATAAGACTTACATTTCTTCAACATCAATGGACATGATCATAAACTGGATACGAAAATTGAAATGCCATTTCATCCAATTCTGGATTTGCATCCGTCTGCCTCTGCGGTACAGAAATATGAAAGAGAAAAACCTGTCATTGGCGAGTTCAAGTGGCCTCTTTACACACAGTGTAACATTCACCATTCTGCCTATTTTAAATATCGACTTTTTTTTAACTCTTCCCTCTGTTGACTTTTGTGAATCAAAAGAGCTGGAACCTTTATTAATGTCGGTGCGATTCACCTGGCTGAATTATTTTATCTACTAGGCAATGCCCGAAAATACTTTTTAATAAATTTAGTAAGTCAAACGTTTGGAAATACTCAAAACATTGTTGATTAAACTAAACTATAAAAAAGTATAATAATTGAAAAGTCTATTCAGGCACTGCCTAGTAGTTAAGGTAATTTAGCTAGATAATTTTTACCTTCATCAATAAAGATTTCAGGTCAACTGCTTTACAAAAGTCAATAAATAGAAGAGTTAACAAAACGTGAATTTTAACATAAATAGAATGGAGAATGTTACACTGTGTGTAAATTAGCCATTTTCAGGTCATAAATTGTTTAAATACACTTGCAAATACTTTTATATCCTCTTCTCAGAAATGTTTTCCCTCTCAGTAGCAATTTTTTTTTAAATTTATTTTCTTTACAAAATAACAAGGATATAACAAAAAAACCCTGTTTAGTATGCAATATTTGAAAATTTTATTGTCTTTGTTTCACATAAATTCCATCATTAAAATGTCTGATCATTATTCATTCAAAACAAATATAACTAGTCACAAAGTAGAGAATAAACAAAACATAGAAATATGTGATGCGAATGTGAATAGTTATTATCAAAGTAGGTATCGTGTACTTATTTTTCATATTTTGTTTTGACGTCTAAATATGACGGTTGAAATTCCCACAGTAATATTTACGTTGCCTGAATACTAATCGGTATAATCAAACTGGCTTTAGACTCTTGTCCAGAATTAAAAATGTAGTACTGTTTATTATTTTAATACATATTATACTTTACCTCCACAACAGTTAAAAGGCGAGATATTAAACATCATTACAAAAGGCGTCAAGTTAATGCAGAGAAAAATAATATTTTTGTGATGATGTAATATCACCGTTAACTCGAAATCCGGAATTTATAAGCAAAGGTCTCATAATTAATTACATATAAAAAGTTCATAAAAAAAACAATGAACTTGCACCAATAATTTTCAATAAAAAACCTAAATGTTAGAATATAAAGCTTATATTGCTAACTTCATACATTATTTTAATACGAATAAAATTAAATTGCAAAACTAAAACACCTTCATTTAAAAAAAAAAAAAATCATAACAAAAATTTCACTTGCTGTATATAACTTTAAAAATAAAACATGTAAACCCATTGTATTTGAATCGAGTTTTATATTGATAGAAACGCAGTGTCTTTTGGTTAGAATTACCAATAATCAGTTGTAATTTAATTTTTTTTTTTTAATTTTACAATAGTTATTACACAAGTAACAAATACAAAATACACTTTTACATAAACACAAAAAAAATCCCACAAAGGCATGGCCTATGTGCGGGTTAACGTTTTATTTTTAATTTCAATAAAGGCTACCAGAAGAATATGATGGATATCAAAAAATAAGTACTCATATAAAAATAGTTTTTTGTCTATAAGAATGAAGAAATAAGGAAATGTGCTGTTCATTAAAAAAATGAACCAACTTAACGACACGTTTTTATCCATAATTTCAACAAAAAGTTTAATCTAAACAAATTCAAATAATTATTATCTTTCATATTGTCTTTATGGAATGCATTGAACAGTTTTTGAGCTATGAAAAATGAATGTCTCAGCACGAGTCTGGATTTACAATAATAAATTTCAAATTGACTATTCTTTCTTTGACTAGATCTATGTTGGCGCGTAGAAACATATTTTAACTTAAAACTTTCCTTAAATTAAACCAAAACACAGAAAATATACATAATACAGAAAAGTACTGATTGGGATGGGTAGAATATTTGACCCGCGGTTTATGATAGCAACAATTCAGAATAAAGTAATTATAACTCCAAATCAAAAAAAAAAAAAAAAAAAATTTTAATCAATGTGTTTAAAATAACATCTTTAGATTTTGTAGATTTAAAAAAAAAAGAATTGTGTTGCATATTATTCCATATTGGCTTCAACCTATCCAGTAAATAAATGAAAACCCTTATCAGTATTACCGCTTCCACTCGTGGCTCTACCCGTAGCCCCACAATATTAATAAAGTTAAATTATTTGGGTTAACGAGTACCAGACGTTATCACATAAAAAAAATACATGAATATGTCCAGCTGAGTCAATTGCTTTAATGAAGAAACGCGCCGGCCACCAGCGCTCTTTTTTGTTTATTATAATAACATTTTTATTTTCCGATAACGATCAATATTTCCGGCAATCCGGAAAGCTGGAGCTCAGATAGACGGTGTTCTACTGTACCCAAGGTGTCATAATTTGGGTAAAGATTATATTTGCGCCTGATGATAACTAATTCTGAATACCATAAACTGTGTTCCTATAAATATTTAACGCGTGTGTGTATAAAATTAAAAAAGGTTTTATTATTATTTTTATTTGATTTGATATTCCACAAATCAAATGATGAATAAAAAATGTAATTCGGATTTGTAAAAGTTTATTAAAATAGTAAACAATAGTTGTAAAATAAAGAATTATTGTTGATTTTAATCGCAAGTCTGAGACAATGTTCGACGTTATTTGGAGTCGACTGCGTTCTGAATACGTTATTACTAATGTTCGTGATACAAACTTTTTTGATTTTATTCCGTTTCTTGAATAAAATTTTAGTGAATCATATCCATAACAATAAATAACTTGAATGAAGATATTTTTTTCAAATATCCGAGATCAGTGATATACGACAGAATTAAAAAAAGTGTAATGTAAATATCTGCGGGAAATTAACCAAAAGCAACGATATTTATTTTTTATTTATTATACGGCACAGATGTCTTTTATAATATAAAATATTAAAAAAAAAAAAATTACAATATATTATTATATAATATTTACGTTTATTTTATTGTCGGCCTCGTGGTGTGATAGTCAGCGCGTTAGCCTGCCATGCAAGAGGTCTCGGGTTCGATTCCCGACATGGTTGATGTGAAATATTTATTGAAGTAGGTGTTTTCAAACTAGAATATTTCATAGTCTCTAGGCTGGTATCTGAAGCGCAAGTCTGATCATCTTACCTTCATGTAACAAAAATGATCAAGATACGCTGCGATTGGTGTACCAATGCAGTACCCTATGCACCATTAGGTGCGGAAAGGGAACGATGATGATGATAATATTTATTACGAAAAAGAATCAATGTAAAAAGATGGATATATTACAAGAAAAATATATATCCATGTATGTATGTTAGCATTCAAAAAATATAAAAAAGTCAGTATATTATGTACTACAGTAGTTTTTTGGCATAAGTAGATTTTGCAAATTAATCGTTTGTAAAGAACATCATAAAATATTTATTAAGAGATGATTTGAATTCACAGAGACTCGAGTTATAAATGTCGATATGAGAGGTACATTTATTCTATGTACCTCCACATCTTATAAATCATAAATAGCTTATTCTGATAATTTCTGTATTTTAAAATTAAAAATGGCAAAAAGTGGACTCTCCTTTATCTCTAAGGCACTGAAATATAAAATGGCTTTATCTTCTTTTGTTTTGTTTTTTACCTACACGAGCTAAAGGTTTGAAAATTTGTCTTTTTTTTGTAATTTGTATATATGGCACGGTTTTTTTTAGTTATATTTTTGTTAATTTTATTAAAATGCACAAATGTTTTTTATTTTATTTTTAGTATGATTTTCTGTATTTCGTTAAAAGCATAAGCGTTTGAATAAATAAATAAGAAGATAAAATAAAATAAATCGGCATCTCCATTGTTGTAGTGACTAAGACGCTTGTCTAACTCAATCAGGATTCCGGGTTCGATTCCCGGTAATATCAATTTCGAGCTAGGTGTTCTGTTATGTAATTCACCACTGTAACTGTATCAGTTTGGTTTTTGTGGTACTTAAATCAATATAAATAAATTTTTAAAAAAAAGAGCACTGCAAGAACATTGATGTATAAATAAAAATTAGAAATGAAATGTGATATGAAAGTTATACGCTATATATAGTAATGAGAAAACGACTAAAATAATAGATTTATAAATCGTCGACGTTCACGCAAAAGTCATTTACTCTAAAAAGACAGTTTTTTTGTTTAAAATGCCTGTAACCTAATTAGAAAATAGTTGCGTGAATCTGAATTATTTGTTTCTTACTATGTGACTATTAATTATATATCAAAACAAAAAAAAGCGTGTTCAAAAATATTACAACACTACAATAGTAATTACTTGCATTGTAAAGATTATCAAATTTTAGCCACCTTGCCTCATTAAAAACCTTCCTAGTATTTTTTAATTTGTTAGAAAAAAATGTTAGTGGAATTTATTTCAAAGACACGAGTCAATTATATCTGATACTTAAAACCTCCAAACAAAACAAAACTGATTTTTCCTTGATCTCCAAACTTTTAAATGGCAACTTTTGAAAATAATGTTTTTTAGATTAGTGACCTTTACCTGAACGGCGACGGAACGAACTATTATCTCGAATTGAATTGAATGAAAATTGAATTGAATTATCTCATATAAAATTCTGCTTTACTGATGTATCCATAATAACAGTTATTAAAAAACACACTTAGTGTTACAAAAGTTGACCTCTATCGGTCCTATCTGATTTTGGTAAAACATTAAATACCCCATTTTTAGCTACAGTCGTGATTGATTCCCGGCATGTGTCACCAGCAGCCTAGCAAATATGGTTAGAGCAGCAAAACGGACCATTTCACTTGCATGCGAATTGCAAACATTATAATTTATGACGTTATGCGTGGCACATTCTTGTATTAGCTGGGCATTTGCCCTAAGTGAGGAGTAAACACTTTTCGTATAAGGTAAATGATACCGGAATACCCGGAAAATACACGTCAAGATATTACTTTTCTTTACATGGATAATACTCGTACATAAACCGGTGCAGAAGCATTCCTTTGTACTTAACAAATCTTGAACTTTGAAACAGTGCATTTGGTGCGAATGAGTCTTTTTTTTATTCAAACAATATTCCTTCAAATTATGTAGGTCATTTTGATACCTTTTTGTAAAACAATTCATTTTTATTTTTGACTAATTTTAAGACATTTATAAATAAATTGATTCATCCCTGTAAAAGTGAAGTTTTTTGAATTTCCTTAAAAAATAAAATCTTGATCTGCTTAAATTTTACAATACAATAAATTGCCAATATTTGTTTTATTAGTTTCCTGAATAACTGGGTTCTTCTCTTTTATTATTTTATTTAATATCTTTCATATATTGATGCACAATTTAGATATCTTTGCTGAACAAAAAAACTATTAACCTAACATATTTTTCCGTTTCTACTTGGTTTATTTTTACATAGTTGTGAATGAATTTTTAGTGACAAACCGCAACAAAATTTTCAGCCGAAACATAAACCAAAACCGAATTTCGGATTTTGACTAAAACTGAAACATTTTAAAATAAGTTAAGGGCCAACTTAAATCGCCCAAAATAAGCCGTTTTTATTGTACCTTACGCGTTCATTGAAATAAATATTTAATAAAAAAAAACAAACAAATAAAAGGCAAAGACACATTTAATGAGTAAATTTGTTGTTTTTTAGCCCTTTTGGCTCGTTGTTACGTTATACATATGAAGATTATAACAAATTTAACAGTTTGCTATATGATACTAAAACTAATTAACTAAACAGAAATAACAAAAGTATATATCTGAAAGATATTACAAGTACTGACTATGGTCAACAAATCACAAAATCAGTGTAGTTTTTATTTTTATGTTTACAATGGCAAAACAATAACTATTTATTTGAATGTACCCAAACCAATATTTCTAATTAAGCTAATTTTTTACTTGAGTACAGTCAAACGTAATCCGACACATCTCGACCGTTGGTTTCGGCTGAGCTAAAGTTTCGGCCAATTTTTGTCCGAAACCAAAATCGCGACCAAAACCCAATTTATTGGCAGAAATTGTCCAAAACCGAAATTTCGGTCGGTCTCTATTGATTTTTCCTATTGTTTTTATTGTAGAAGAAATTTGATGGTGCTGTTTGCACACATTAGTACAATACAAACTTTATACCCGTTTATTGTTTATTGTACAAAACGCGTAGCCGACAATCTATAATAATGAAATATCCACCACTTTTTACAGAGACATAAATAAAAATGTGTTTAAACTGCCACATGAATGGTGTATTCTATGCTTTCCTTGCAAGTCGAAAGGCATCAATTTCTTTGTGCTTCCGCAAATTAAATCTTATTGGACTCGTTCGTAAACTGCACATTAAATAAAATTTACAATACAAATAACTTTTTGCTGTGTTTATAGTTTATATGGACATAGTCTCTTCCTTGTAATGGTGTGGTATTACCAGTTAACACAAAGCGAGAAAATAAAAGTAAATGTCACCAATCCTTCAAGTCCCTGCTGGTGATTAGTCCTCACGCACCTGAGATTGATGTATGCGGTAATGGTGTCCAGTTGCCCTCACAGATAATTTAAATCTTCTACGTTTTCACGACTGGCAATTGTCGACCGGCACAAATAAAATACAGAATCGATTATTTCAGAATGACAACTGAACGGTTCTTCTTCAGTCGGTTTCCCAGAATAACGTGCAGCGACATTATGTATCCGGGTTTACTGCGGTTCACCTAGCGAACAATTACTTATTATAATCAGATACTTATTACTTTGTAGGCTGCCCCGCTACTTTTGGCCATTATTTAAGTAATCTGCGTGTTTGTACTGTTCAGTATACCCAATTTTAAAGGAAGATAATCACACTGTGATTTGTGAGATCATAAAATCAAAAAAAGTTATATTATCCAATTCGTCGATTGATGTAGGTAACATTAATATTTTTTCCATGTACCTACAATAATATTTTAATGTCTGAAAACCCCCTCGTTTCCGAACAAATTTTGACTTCACATGATTTTTACACTGGTTTTTTTTGTGGTGGGTACATATTTTTGGAAAGATCAAAACATTCGGAATATTTGAAAATACTTTCATTTGTATATTTCAGGTTTTATTTTTAATTACCGGTTGTGTGACAACTAACCGTCGAAATAATTAATATTTTTTGTAAAAGTTCTCGGTAATCTTACACCATTAGAACTAACGAGGCTGTAATTATCCTAAATTTAAAATCATGCCAACGAAATTAGATTTTTCGATAAGACGCCTTTTAAAAATACATTATTTACTTATTAAATTATGGGTATCTAAAGAGATTAAAATTATGGTTATTTAAAGAAAATAAATAAATTGTCAAGTAAGTTAAATTTTGTTTTAAAACAAAGGTTTTTCGAGACATTTGAACACCATTGTACGAGTACATAATATGTCACGCAAGAAAAATTGTTGTAATTTTTATTAGTTCCAAAATTATTGCATAGAATTAAGAATAGTCCAGAAGGAGCAAAGAATCATATTTGAATACATCGGACTGTGTCCGCCACTATGGCCAACTTTCGCCGCGCGCATTCGTGATGTCACCGCGTAATGTTGCTTGATGGAAAAAAAATAATCATAACACAAATGTAAGGTAATAAAAAAGCAATCTGTTGATTTCTTAAAAATTTTATTGTGCACGCGGAAACATTGATTGACACAACAAAGAAGATAAGTAAAGGGTTATTCAATAAGAAAAGTTGAATTTATGAACTTAAAATATAAAACAAATTATATTTAAATAAAACGGATATTTTTATATGATGTTAAATAATATTTGATGTTCTTAAGTTAATTTTCGTTCAAATGTCCCCCACGGCGTTGTTTAATCCGAGGTCTAATTTTCATTAGTTCTTGCATAAGATGAGAAAAGTAGGATAAAAAAATTATTACCTTGGCAACACTAACGAAATTTCCATTTTGTTTCTTCGATAATCTGACAGATGGAAAAATAATTCAATTTCTAAGTAGTGCATTTGCTACTTAAACATTATTTTGCTAATTACACATGAAATGTGATACCATCCTGTTTTTTTAAGACCCTAGCAGTATTTCTACACTTTAAAAGGACACAACATGGCATAGTTGAATTCAAATCAGGAGTTGCGTACTGAGCGACGTCAACGAAGAAACTAATGGGTCAAAACGTAAACATTCTCATACATGAGTAGTTGAGTCGCCTGTTTGATGCTCGTATGCGATTTCTGGACTATTCTTAATTCTATGGCTTATTGAATAATCAAAAGAAACTGTCAGGATTATATTTGTTTTCAGCTTTAAAGCATTTTTTCTTTTAACGTAAAATACTTATGTTAATTCAAAACTTTATATTAAAACAGTAAATATTGAATAACAGTGTGCTTATTAAAATAATTACCGTTATTGTGAAAAAAACTGACATCGTTTATCGGTTAGGATAGTTTTATTTTTATTTTCCAAATGTTTGAGTTTACTGTTTTTCATATTGATGTGCCATACATATGTTTTATTGAATTAGTTTTTTGTGTTTCTGATCCTATATTTGTGGTGATATACGCATGTGTCTGTGTCAACTAATTGCTCGTCCCACCTCAACACAGGACTTTTAGTCCCATGGAGTTGGGACTTATGTCTTAAATCATGTACAATAAACTAATGTATGTAAGTAAATAAAATAAAAAATAATTATTATTTCATGCGTATTTTATGCTTAAACAAAAATGTTCCGTCGTTTTGCATTTTATTGTTATTAAAAAGTCTCAAATGTTTGGAAAGTTTTCGCAATATTCCAAAGCATATATTTAATTGGATTAATAACACATTTTATCATAAAAACCAGACTAAAAGCGGTAAATTTATAAAATATTGCGTCGATTGCATTAGTAAACTTGCAATTAGTTCATAATTAAATGATAAAATTTGAAATAAAGTATGCTGTACAAAATTCAATGCACTTAATCATGATAACGTTTAATAATAAAGAAGATTAACATGATTTTTTAGATGCAAATGGATGCATAATTAGTCAAGAAATATTATTAAAATGAGGCTAAGGTTGCAGTCAGCCCGTAAACGGTATTTGGATAAATAAATCAAATTGCATTTATACATACCATCCGAAATAGGACCCTGTCACCAAAATAGGTATTATTTGTACATAAATATATTAATATGTGTAATATGCTACTTCAACCTCGTGGTGTAATAGTCACTGCGTTTGCCTACTATGCAAGAGGTCTCGGGTTCGATTCCCGGCATAGTTAATGTGAAATATTTATTTTGAAGGACGTTTACACACTAGAATATTTCATAGTCCCACGACTGGCACCTGAAGCGTAAGACGGTTACCTTCATGTAACAAAAACGATCAAGGTACGCTACGATTGATGCACCAATGCAGTGCCTCGTGCACCATTAGGTGCTGAAAGAGAATGATGATGTTGTATTATGCTACATAGGTAGGCAATATTAATAACGTAGAGGATATTTGTTATCATTTTTAAAAAACATTGACTATTTTTAAAAAATAACAGGAATGTTACAGACAATTCCAGATTCTTTTTTAGAAATATAAACGCCCAGAAGGGTTCTTTGCATATTAAACTTTAGCAATGGGAAAACTTGAAAACGACAGATAAAAACATAACTATCTTGTTAGTAGGTATTTAGGAAGTTTATTTAGTTAGCGCAATTGTCTAGCAAAGGGTCTTAGGTTCGATCTCCCTCAAGTTCCTGAAGTATTTATTAACAAAAGTCATCTCATAGTCCGCAAACCGTCACAGACAACAGATTGGTTTACCGGTACGATGTACTAATTAAATGCAGTTACACGCCTCATTATATACGGATGTGAAAATGATGGTGATTAAATTTTTAATGATGTTTTTTTCAAAAAAATGATTATTTTTGTTTCATAATTTCTTGGGTTAATCAATTTCACCTTAGCACAAATTGAATAGTATTACAATCATAAAATGTATTGATTTTTAAACATAGGTGTTTTCTGATACATAATTGTATTATTAACAAGCATTGTACCTTTTGACCGACATAATTTTTTGAAAAAACATAATTTTAATTGCATGTGGTGTTGGTTTTAAACTTTTTACTATATTTATTTTTCTATTTTTTGTTTGATTATTTTGTATATTGTTTAATATGTTAATAAATGTATTTGATTTATACAGAAGAGTCCTAACTTAACCTTAGTCGGGACATAAAAAAATATAATTGTGCTTTATGATATAATTGTGTATTTTGTGCATTTAATAAATAAAAAATTAGAGAAAATATTTTTTTATAATTCTCATGATTTTATAAAAATGTATTTAAAACATTGTTAAAAAAATAGGAAATATGTTATATACATACTAAAAAAAACGATACAATGTAAAAACATAAATATATACATAAAAGGGGAGCTAAATATTTATATACGTATTCATATTAGTTCTGAGTTTATACACTATATCTGTTTGTTTACTAAAAATATGTATATAGAACTGTTGATTTCCCTAATAAAATAAAATAAAATAAAATAAACTATGAGTAAAAAATTTATTTTATCATTAATCATTTTTTACCGATCCGTTTTGGACATAGGCACGCCGCATTATATCGTTTAATCTGTAATTGGCTAAAATTTCTTATGCGTGTAGTAAATAAATTAAAAATGAATCTATCTAGTCTATAAAAATGTAAGATACATACTAGTCATTCAGGTACACTTTTATATAAGCGTAAGCGATATCATTATGTATTCACATAGTAGATACTAAATACATAAACGTTTTACATAATATTTTAATTTAACCTACATGTAATATAAATTTTGTAAAATAATTAATGCAGGCAATTCTAAAAAAGGTTTTATTAAATGTAGTTGTAGGGATACAAAGTGGAGGTAAGTGCGTATCGTAGTGTGGTGATTGGCGAATTCGCCTTTCATATTAGATATATACCGGTTTCGAGATGTAACTGTTTCTTAATCAGGGCACTAATTACATATTGAAATTAGTATTATAGAAATTGCATATTTGTATATGCATTTGCATGTTTGGGTTATTTTGACAAATTTTAGCATATTTGAATGAGAATTTGCTGGTGTTATTTTTACGGATCGTAATAGTTGTAGCCGACCTAAACAATGGAATGACGGCTCGTATGAGCTCCGAATTTTATTTTATTTTATTTGGGAAATCAACAGTTTTACATACATATTTTTAGTAAACAAACAGATATAGAGATTAAAATATAATATAATTGCTAGAGATATTCCCGCATAGACTTTAAGTAAAGTTTTAAAACATTTTTAAAAAAGAGCCTTGTTTCGAACGTTTATTCTTCTTCTTCACGGATCATGTCAAGTCCCTCCTACGTTGATGATCACTGAGGAGAAAGCTTCCCTATCCTGAGCA
Organism: Micrasema longulum; assembly: GCF_059751315.1. Lineage (NCBI taxonomy): Eukaryota > Metazoa > Arthropoda > Insecta > Trichoptera > Brachycentridae > Micrasema > Micrasema longulum. Next base: position 953,444 of record NW_028277546.1, read on the forward strand.
GTGCGAAACAGCTCCTCGACAGTTCTAATCCTGGCCCATGCACGGATGTTTCGAAGCCAGAAGAGCTGTTTTCTTTCGACTCCTCTACGTTCCTCGATCTTCCCTTCATGACAAGCTGAAGTATGGCATATTAATCACCTCTCAACATATGGCCATATAATGAAATCTAACGGAGCTTAACAGTAGTGAATAGTTATCTATTAGTATTGGCTATACGTAATACTTCATTGTTGGTTATCATATCGGTCCAAGATATTCTTTACATTCTACGGTGGATCCACATTTCAAATGCTTCAAGGCGATTTATAATATTAACTTTTAGAGTCCACGCCTCGACATCGTACAATAAGTCAGACCATAAATAACATTTGACCATTCATTGTCTCAGCTTAAGGTTTATATTATCGTCACAAAGAAGATTTTTCATTTTGTTAAATCCTCTTTGGGCTGCTTCTATTCTGCATTTTATTTCAATTTCGGGGTCTAGATTTTCTGTTTTTTAACGTTTTTGTCAAATTGATATTTTTATTAATGGCAGAAATGCAATTTTGCCGGAGACTATTTATGCTAATATGGCACCTTAGCTCAAGCAGTGCTCAATAACATCGATGAACGCGGAACTCTCATTATCAATTAATTCAAATATTTTTGCTGAAGGCAGAACCGCAAAACAGAAAATTGAGGAAAATAAATTATTGTAAATGATTATAAAAACGAAGATTATTATTTAAAATATTAATATTTAAATCATAAACTATGTGGTCAGGCATTTAACTAAATGTTATTAAATATTTGTACATAACCACGTACCGACTTTCCTATATCTACTGGTTGCGATACCTATCTGTCTCTTCGTCAGGACACCAATCAAACAAACATACAAATCCTACTATATACCTTCATGTAAGTCAGGTTCAAAGTTAAACATATGGAAATATTTCACATTAGGAAAGTTTTAAAAAATAATTTTACTTTGATCAATAATCAAATAACCTTTCAATATAGTCCATTTAACGATGTTCCATTATAATGGTCGCCACTATACCTACAAAACTCGCGCCTCTCCTTTTTTCCCCTCCCTCTTTTTTAAACTATTTTTCCCACAAAATAAAATATTTTCATAACCAAATCAGTGCATGTAAAGGTTGCTTATTAAAATCCATGTTGTGTTGGTTTTATTGGACAATTCATTTCCACAATTTAATAAGCAAAGTGGCGACATTATCGAGTCTTTTTTTTAAATCAAAAACCTTGTTCCAAAAACGGAAAAAATTCTAATGTATGAAGCCTATGTAAAAACTAAAATATGTTTTACGCAACTACTATGGGAAGCAGGATATCAAAATGACATAAACTGAATACAAAGACAACAAAATAAAATATTAAAGTTAGTATATGACGTTCCTTATTTAACTGCAACTAGAGAACTTTTAAAACACACTTGGCAATTAAATATAACTGAACTCTTTCAACTAGAATCTTTAAAATTTATTCATTAATTAGCCACTAATGTAATTGTAGACGAAGAACTAAAACTTGTAAAAAATTGTAGTCAACATGGACATAATACGAGAATATCAGACAAATACCATTTACAACTTTCTAAAACAATACAAGGACAATCAAGAATAATGAACCAGGGACTGAAATTGTGCAATAAACTACCAGACAAAACTAAACAAAAGACTCAGACAAACTTTTCAAAAGATGAAAAAAATATTATTTTGAACAACAGGGAATGAATGAAAATGTATATTTTATTTTATGTAAAATGAATGTAATAATCCGTAAGGGTTTATAAATAAATTTTCAAATAAAAAAAAAGATATATATATTTTTGTGCAACAACTATGTTGAAGGTGTACAATAGGTTTTGCGTGTTGGTTTAATCGGTGTCCTGATAAACAAACAGGTACGTTTTAAAACCGGAAGATATAGAAAAGTCATATTATAATCACAATTATTATTCGTCTTTGAAGCATTAACTTCGTGCTCAAACATTTAAACTAATGTGAGTAGATAGCGGTTTTCTCCACTAACCCCATTTTCCTATCCATCACTGAATATTACTAACCTATTTTCTTAGTGCATGTTCGGACATGGTGGTGTTTGCATCCCCTTTAACTCTGCATGTAATTTATGTGATTTTTTACACACTATGTATACTACGGTGATGGTTTAGGTGAAAATGTATTTTAGTATTTGGATGTGGTTTAGTGAGTGTCCTGACAAAGAGATTGGTACGTCTCGAAACCGGTACACATAAAAAGTCGGCAAGTAGTTATTTACTAATATTTACTCACATCAGTTAAAAATAAAATTGTTTAAAATATTGTTTTCCTGATAAATAAATAATAACCGTTTTTTAAAAAAATATGTTGTGCATATTTTCACACTTAACTTTTATTTTTCATGCATATTGGCATGTATATTTCAGCTTTTTATTTTGCATATAATTCGGTATCTACTTATAACACTAATGTGAAAATCCGCTAGAAAAGTCTGTAAGCTGTTATTCGCAAACATTTACTTGCATTCTTTATTAATGAATAATAAGACAATTTAAATTCCAGTACCGTCACTTGGTTTTTGGACATTGCGGGTCTTAATTATTGAGTAGAGTTGATGAATGCGTATTCTGGAAAGGTTTTTGTGACAAATGCCACTAGCAAAATTTGCACATTCTACCCATAGCACGGGCGGCTGATGACGTCAGGTGGCGCCCTACCCCTCCTAGAAAGCTATTCCACTTATCATAAGAATTTGACGGGCGTTTCATATGGTCAGTGATGAACTCAGCAGATAAGAATTGATAAAAGACGAATTGAATTATTTCAAAAATAGTTCAGTTTTTAACTTATACTTATTTTCCACCAAAGCCAGCGCTTCCCCGTCTTATCTATATTTTCTTCTTTATATCAATAATTGCGCGTGAGACTATGGTGCGTTTTTTTTAAAACACAAATAGAATGATATTGCATTACCTATAAATTTTTGGTACTTGGAAGCTTATATGAACTTATTTTTTATAGAGTTTCAACGCGGCTTATTTTAAAATTATAAAAACAAATGTAGGTTTATTTGTAAGTTCAAGAAATTAAAATAACGTATGAATTATTTTTTTTACTTATTAAAATTCAAAATAATATATTGATATGTTTTCAAATTATAAACAATGTATTTAAATTTATAATAAACTTTTTTTTTTTTAAATTTGTTTATATTTCCATACACATATTATTTAAAAAGAAATAAAATTACAAAAATACACTTATGAAAAATGCATCTTAAAATTAAGCTATAACATGAATTAGAAAAAATGCCCACAAAGACTTGAGCGTCTGAGCATACATTTGAATATTTTTTTTTAGCTTTTCACATATTAAATAAAATAAATTAAATATTACAGGGCTTATGACCTGTCATTGGCTGCTTAACGTGGCTACTTTACACACTGTGTAATATTCACCATTCTGCCCATATTTGAACATCTATATCCCTCAAATCTTTCATATGCTGATGTTTGTGAAGTTAAAGAGCTGAAACCTTTATTTATGCGGGTGAGATTAGTGTAATTGAAATATTTCACCTACATACTAGGCAACGCATTAAAACTTGTTTTTTTCAATTTCCATACTTCTTCTGTGGACTTTGTAGACAAGGACTGCTTTGTCTAGTATGTAGGTGAAATAATTCAATGACACGAATCTCACCTACATAAATAAAGGTTTTAGCTCTTTAACTTCACAAAAAACAAACCATAAAATAATTGAAGGGATAAAAATATGGGCAGAATGGTGAATTTTACACAGTGTGTAAAGTGGCCACTTAAACCAGCCAATGACCGATTGGGGAGTTGAATCCAGTCCTTGTCTACAAAAATTTGAATAAACTCAAAATATAGTTATTAAATATAGATATGTTATAAGGTTTGTGTCAAGAAGAAATAAAAGAGCGCATATGAAATTATAGAATGTAAAAAATGTATGAAATTATGAACGAATGTAGAAAACCTATGTAGAAAACAAATGTAGAAACTACATAGGACGTGTTATTTTCAAGAAGACTTTTATGAAATATATTTATCTCTTTTGCCTTCATTCTTGTATTTTAAATTATAGAAAAACAAAAAAAAAACTCCCAAGAGAGTATGTGTATCTTTTTCAAACGTGCATGTTTATAATATTATCTTAATCTGTTGTTTCATTGCATTGTGATTGTTCTATATTTAAAATAACGCCTAGAAAAATAACATTTCATGTGTTTATTCAAACATTTAAGGCGACTCAATGATTGCCAGGCGATTTCCTCTCTTAGTTCTCTCCTGTCCATCGTCATCATAGTGAAGTCCTAATGAATACATCACGGGTGGCCGAAGACACTGTTCCACGAAAATGGCAATAATGAGAGGCTGACTTTGGAAGATGGCGCGCATTCCGTTTTTATTAATTAGTAGGCATAAATAGAACAAACGGTTAAACAGATCTTTATAATTCGCATGAATTGGCTGCTTTCATATGCGGTGTTAAGAGTACTGGATGTGAGGAAAATAAAGTTATCTTTTGCAATTGCTTAATTTTTTATACTTTTATTATTATTTTTCAACTTTTTCTTCGACTAAGGCGTCAAGCTACTGAGCTTAACTTGTTTCTCAATTTATTAACGTAGCTTATTTATTAAAATGAAACTATTCATTTTACAATCATATTACAAACGGCAGGTGCTGTAATGCCATTGGTTAGACGGACAACTGTGAAACTAGCGTCGCGGGTTCGATTCCCACCAGTTACAAGGAAAAATCTAACAGATTTTTCATAAATTGTTCGTTTTGTTGCGCTGTATTATTCATAAATTGCCTCCATATCCTCTCTTTCCTAGCTGCTGATAAGCATTTACAAAAAAGGCTTAGCTCATACCTTTTTTTTTAATAAGAGACAAATTTAATATTATTTCATAAATGAAGATAAAGAATCCATGTTTACATATATAAAAATGTGTTTTTTTAATGTCTGTTTGATATATTAAACTTATTCGATGTTAATTTCTGGTTATTTTAAACCTTTATTTGTGTTTCTAAAAATACAATTTGTATCTGCTTTTTTAAATTCGTGCAGTAGGGTTAAACGTAATTTAACCATTTATTATACAATTTATAAATTATATGTAGGTAAGTAATTTATTTATTTAAATGTAGGTATAATACAGCACTACCTACTGCATGTACATATATTATGTATTTAGATAGTTACACATTATAAAATGTGGGTCCATTTCCAAGCATTATTTTGGGTAAATATTGTTTCAGATAATTATTAAACTGACAATGTTCACGCTACATTAAAAATGTATGAAAATCCTCAAATTCTGTCAAGGAATCTTCAAAAGTAAATTAATTGATGCAGAAATTAATAGAAGTATATTTTTAAAGACATGAACGTTAATGCAATTTTAATACTTCAGGTAATATCCTGGCGCTGAGTCTCTCTATTCCAATTCATTTATACAAATAAGTAAATCAGCAATAATTTAATAGAGCCAATAAATTTTATTCTTTTGATGTTTTTACCGATCTCTGATATTTTGGACCACCGATCATCACTGCATCACGGGCCCATAAATTCCAGTCGTATCTAGTTTTTGTGATGAGCCTATGGACCGCCGCTACCGGAGTACTTTCCTCCTCCACAACCAGTAGTCAGACGAGAAAGAAAAAGGATAAAATCATCAAGAAGCTCTATAATCTTCATCATTTCTTTGAAAGGGTTCTTTCGATATTTTGCCAGGCAGTTAGGGCGCGTGGTTCGGGATAAACGATGAAATATCAATTTCCACGATTCCCTCCTGTACGCCGTTGTGATTCTTTGTCGCTTTGGGAATTTATCGGAGGTAAATCATAAAAAAATATTGTCGGCCGGTCTCAAAGTACCGTCCGTCCGGCACCGACTTTTTATTATTTTTTGACATTTCATCTTGCAACTAGCGGCACTAAATTATACTCGGCGATATTCCGGTAATCCGATGCTTGGATATAAATAAAATCAAATCGATAAAATCGGTTATAAAAATTGGGTAATTAAAATATTTTATTGGGTTGGATTGAAAGTTAAGGGGAATCGGTAAACAAGATATGACTTTCAGGATAAAGGTAGGTATGGTTTATCTGGGATCACTAAAGCTTCACTTAGTCCGTGTTGAATTAACAACGTTAAATAAGTTTATGGACGCTAAATCACAGTTATCGGACACATTTAATTGGCATTATAAATTTACTTATAGGAACCAAAAATAATCGTCGCAAATAACAATAATTTAATTCCATTAGTAAGCAGTTGGTTATTAATTAACGCGTATGTTTACCATACACCTTTACTGGTAATAGTATCAATGCAAAAACATCACAAATTAATTGCAGCAAGTTAATAAAACTACCCCTTTTCCAAATAACTGAGGCAGGCATTTTCTCGATTCTTCTTATAATTAAATTGAATAATATCATAATCTTCCTCAGTAAAATAACCACTTTTAAATATGTACATGGTGTAATAGACATAGAATTTCACATACCCACCCTTAATATTTATTTATTTATTTAAACGCCTTGTAGGCTATTACATGTTTTACGAAGACAGACATGTGTTTTACACTAGAAAAAAATAAAAATGAATTAAGAAAAATAAGTATAAAAAAAACCGTCTTTACATATTAGTTAAAAAAATATCGGTATACATATATTGCAGTAGAGAGAACTAAAGTGCATTGTTTCCCGTAAGTTAAATTAAAAGCATCCTTAAATTAGAAGAAGTATTTGATTGAGAACATTTGATTTTAAGTATCAAAATATCTGTAAATAAAACTATTTGGAAAATAAGAGCAATATTTAGTGTAATGTCTGATATTGAACCGCTCAGTCCACAGCCTCGGTCGCCTCGCACCGTGGGTGGTTGGTCCATCATAAAAGGACCCCCTCATCACTATAGAGAAACAAATCTTTTTTGTTCCCTGACCACCGAACATCGAGACATGAACGCTGTTTGTTATGGCGAAATTAAAACTGGAATTATTTATTAATATAACATAAATTATTGAATATCATCCCATCTCGTTCTGTCGACCGCTCATCAAGCGGACGAAGAAATGAAGTTACGATGATGGATTACTTAAGTTAGACATAGAAAAAACAGAAGCGTATTGGCGGATTTCGTTTGTGGTTTTTGTGCCAAATTCCGGAACGTTTAAATGTTTTATATCTTTGACATAATGTGAAATCAATTGGCTTCCCAACAATGAAATATGAGTTTGCGAGACTTTCATTTTTAACTTGATTATTATAACAGTTTGTTTTTAATGGGAGTTACAGTATTGTATTATTGACCTTGCTTGTAATTTACAAGTATATTATATTTCACAAGTTAATTTTGTATCCTGGCTATCTTTATCTGAGTAGTATTGGAAAAGGGAGGACATTTTAGCTATGGACTTCAGCAGTTTGTTTGAATAGTATTTCAAGATATTTTCACAAAGAAAAATCAGTAAAAACAAATTATTTTTACGATGAATACAATGTTTTTATCATTTTTTTATTTATGAACTTGTTCAGTCCATTCAACAATGGCAAATATATATAAATACATCTAAAGAAAATTATAGCTAGATAAATCGTTACTTAAATGTTTTATTTTGAAAAAGCCTCTTTTCAAACTACAATTAGTCCGTTAAATTCCAAAGTCCGTTTTTTTTGTGTTTATTACTGGGTAATTATAGACTTTTATCTCAACAAAAGAGGTATTTTTTATCTTCATTCGTATCAAATTGTATTTTTGGGAAGTATTTATTTATTCATAAAAATTAAAAGAATCTTTCGTGGCTTCAGCTACCATTCATTAGTTAACCGCAAAACACTCAAATAATAAATTACTATTTTCATTTTGAGATTCAACACAACAGAGAGAAAAACATTCTTGAAGAGAAAATACAGGTGTCCAGGCGTTTTGTATTTTACACTAATCGAAAATTAAATTAAAAATTACACGAATGGTAACCCAGTTCTCTTACCATTAAGTTATGATTGGTGACTATTATTAACTTTACATTTAAAGAAACCTTTTATCTATATTTTTCTTGCAAATTGTTATATTAAAACATATATACACGCCAAAATTAAAAAGCCTTTACAACGTTACACATAAAGCCGAATACATAAATTATCAAGACAAATATATTCTATACAATTTTATTTAATATTCTAATCACAAACTCTAAGAAAGTCTAAGAAGCATATTTTAATATTTATCTTTTGGAAAAACAATCATTGTGTTTAGCTGGGAATCATGGTGCATAGTCCCAATACTCGATGTGATAAACTCAACATTCAGGTCCTGGGGTAAGGATAAAAAACACCAAACAAAATAACAGATGATTCTGCAAAGCAGCTGGGAAAACTTTGCTTTCCTCAAATCAAAATAGACAAAAAACTTTTAGATATAAAAGCCAAGATCCCCGCAAGGACAAAGTCAAACAAATCGCTTAAAAGATTTTTGCTTAAATTAGAAACTCATGAAAATCATATTCCAGAATTCTGCGAATCCACGGAGTGCATTTTTGTACAAAATGGCTGTTTCACAACAAACTGTCAAAAACATATAAACTTTCTGTCTCTAATAATATTCTAATTTAAAAAAAAAACATCATTAAGAATTATTTGTCTTTTATAAAATGCACCACCATTGTTCATAATTAAAGTAAAAAAAAAAAAATATATAAAGAAACATCCACATACTCGTCATTAACATCCGCACGCATTTCATTTTCTTTTCGTAATCTTCCATTTTTTTAGAGTGGGTTCAGTACATGACTTCCTGCAAAGAATACGTTCAATTTCAAATAAGGTGAAGAAAGGTGGCAGGTATTTTAGTTAACCAAATTTGTCATCAGAAATTTGTTTGAACAAGTAGAATAAAATGGAAACACCATCATCAGTCCGAGCGCAACAAGACTGCTGGTGGCTATGCGCAAGATAACCTAATTTTGTGAACATGCCCAGACTATTACGTCAGTAAAAAAAACTCTTATGGTGCATTGTTCACTGGTTTATTATAAACGATTTAAGGGTATTTGTGATTAGTTTAAACACAACACCTAAGCCGATTTTTGCCATCGTAATTCAGGTATTTTGACTTATGTGCGTTTCAAGAACCTAAAGGGTCGCTGTGTTTGTGTCTTGCGGTACATTATTTGTTAGTATTAAAAATGGTTTTTATTTCTCACATTACGTTTCTAAATTAACGTTAAACAAACAATATTTCATAGTTATCAAATCCCGGAACCAAAATTTGATAAAAAAATAAAGAGAAATTTAAGGAAAGCCGTGTATGTTTTAAAAAATGTGCATTTTAATGCTAAATGCCATTTTAATACGTCACTATGTATACTGAATTGAAAAGTAACAAGAAGGCTTAGAGCAAAACTGGTGAAAGAATTAGCATTTTCTCGTTTACGTCGGATAATGATCCATTATTATTTGTGATTTATAAATAACTCAGATGATGTATTGTGAAATATAACTCTCATTGTTTCTCCATAATAAATTTAATATAATAAGCAGCATTAAGCTTTATGATTAATAAATCGTATTTTTGTAACCATGTACGGCTTGAATTTTATAACATAACTTTTAAAATACGTCCACCTAAGTTAAATGTAACTTGGGTTTTTAATAACTGTTCCAATTAAATATAATATTATACGTGAAAATATTGTTTACAATTTGATTATATTAAGTCTATGGATAAGATAATACATTTTAATCCAATATTTTAACTAGGTACTTTTATCTACTATCATGGAAACATTAATTTAATAAAAACGAACTTCTTTAAATGGCGTCATAAGTTCTTCGATATCGGCGGCCTCTGTGGTGTAGTGGTCAAAACGTTCGACTCACACACGAAAGGTTCCGGGTTCGATTCCCGGTGAGAATACAAAAATTAAAATGTGATTTTTCTGGGTGTTTTGTGATGTAATTTACCACTATAGTTGGGCCTCCTGGCCTGTTGTGGTGCCAAAATAAATAAGTTAATAAATCTTCGCATTTGTTATAAAATAAAATAAATGAATCGGGTTGTGGTCCTGTGGCTAGTGTCTCGGACTCACGGACCAAAAGTCCGTGGTTCGAATCCTACTCTACCCCAACTTGATTCCCATTTTCTAATAATGAGTTATTTACAACTCGTTGAAAATGGCCCTCAAAATTAAATATTTGGGTAAATCATAAGAACGCAAATATTTCTTTTAAAAAAAAATATTGGTAATCTACTATCGAAGTTGGTAGCGTTATCACAATTTTTTTTACAGTAAATCCCCTGCAAGCTATGATTTATTTCAAAGTATTTTAATTTATAGTTTTTTTATCATTCCAATCTTCAAACCGTGCCTCATGTCTGAGGATGGTGATTACGCCTGACTCCAGGCATGGCTCGTCTGTGGACAGTCTTCCTCCATCTGGAACGGTCTTGTGCTCTTCTATGGGCATTCGTCAGTGATGATTCTGATAACTCAGTGACTGTACCGCTCCATCTTGTCGGTTGACGTCCACGCGACCTTGTCCCTTCGACACTTCCCAGGAGAATAGTTTTCTCCAAACTATCAGAATCTCCCATGGAAATATGCCCATTCCAATACTTAACTATAAAAAATATATATACAATTTATTTGAAAAGCATCGGTAGTGCTGCTGTAATTAAAAAAAAATGTGACTTAAATACGCATTTTGTATTAAAATTATTTCCTAGGGAAGTTATGGTTTCCGAGTAGCGTCATAAGAAATCATTTGGCTGAGATTCGATCTCCACAAAACTACAACTTGATTTAAGTTTACCCTCTTAACTCTAAACGTTATCTTGTTGATCGTCGACAATTTATGTAAACATGTTTAAGAGTTTAAAAGGATTTAAAGACTACTTAAATATCTTTTTTGAGAGCTAATTTAACAAAACCTTGATATATAATATACATACTTACCTACATAAATGTACTTCATCTCATTAAAAAATAAATCATCAACAACTACACTATTAAGCGTTAAGTTTATTTGCTTTGTAATGATTATTTTTTTTACAATCCACCGTAATAGTTAAGTTGCGAACTAAACACAATGAATTTTTTTTTCTACAACGATTTTAATACAGGTATTTGGTCATATTGAAACCTTGTCGCTTAGCTTTAACTGATGCATTCAATTGACTATGCTAAATTATATAAGAGATGATGGATGTGTGAAATCAAACGAACCGGATCGTAGTCCTGTGGCTGGTGTGGCGAAGTTTTTTTTTAGTTTTAAGTTAGGTAAATTGAACAATATTTTAATATTATATTAACTCACTGCCGATAAACAAATCGCTTTTTTAAATGAAGGAGGGAAAAAATAATTTTTTATTCTTTGGACGATTTTGAATCTTATTTCAACCTGTACCACACAAAAAGATAACAGTTTTTTTTTTATACTATGGTCTGTGAAAAGTCATGTATTATCAATAGTTTTTTAGTATCTTTGAATGAATCACAGTTGATGATTGCCTATTTTAACCATCAAGGCAGAATGTCGATTGTTATATAATGTTTAGTGATCATTTCAACCAGCCAATGACATGGAAGGGGCTTGTCTTGCCTCGATTTCCATATTCGAATAAAAAAAAAAACAAAATGGATTGCAAATTAAATTCATTATTGGCCATTATTTTGTTTTCGATCGGGAGCGTTTCGTATAAAATAAAATGATGGATGTGATAGGTATTTATTTGTTGATGATGATCAGTGTAATGAAGGTGAGGCCACGCGCTACTCGAGACTGGATCTGAAGCCACGTCCCAAAATGGACACTATAAACAGGATCCTCTCCGTCGGGATATCAGCCTCCCTACTTTATAATCCTCCATACAATATCTACAGCTCGTAGCAATTATTCGATACACAATGCTTTTCCATCATTATTTTGTGAAAGTAAGTAAACTTTCGACGGATTTGGGCATTGAGTGTTCTTGGGGCATATAATGCGTCCAATTAAAAACTCAAAAATCGATACGTAAAGTAATTCTCTGTGAGACTGTATAGGTTTAATTCCAAACTAATTAACAAAAAATAGTCATTTTAATTATTTTTCGCATTCATTTGAAATTGTTACCCAGATTACAAAGTAAGTACATCATTTTCTAGAAAATTGCTTTTGACCGAAATAAAATAATTCCATAATATTATGTAATACAAATTATTATACATATTTGTTAAAAGGGAAATATATATTATTTCCAAATGATGTACATTACCTAATCAGGAAGTTCAGTGCTACGGGAGATTTGATATTAAAAATGTTTTCTGGTGTAAAAATTAGAGTACTTTATTGCACGGCGAAGTTTTTCTTAATTGCATGGAAACAATAATCAAAATTAATTTAATAAGAATGAACTACTTTAAATGACGTCATAAGTTATTCTTAATCAACCAATGATAAGAATGTTATGATAGATTACCGGTTTCTGGGACGTTAGCCCCCAATCAGGACAACTTACCGAAGAGAACTTGTGAAGTTACACGCGGAGTAATAAAAAAAATTATAAAACTTTAAGGAATCGTAGCAATAATATGATACGTAAAAATACAATTAAAAAAATGTCATAGTTTGATAGTTTTTCAAAAATTAACAAGTTAAAAAAAACCTCTGAACTTCCTCATTTTCCGTAGAGTTGAGTAAAAATGAACGTTAAATTTGAATTTATTGATGAATTTGGAGACAAGTTTTCTAGTAATTTTGTTTTTTTAAAACAATTAAAAGAAGTCGTTAAGCAACCTTTTTTACTTTTACAATTTGATAGAAAACTATGTGTTTGCTTATATAATTTGATGGCTCAAACAACTTTACTGTACTGGACATAAATAGGTTAAGTTAGTAGTTAAAGTTTTTCTACTTAATTTTTTCGTGGAACTGCAATTCAATTTAAAAAATAATTTATTCTGTTAAGATTATACAAAATCCGGTCACAAGTTGAATTATTTAAAAAAATAACTAAATATTTTTTTACTATTATAAATAAGTTTGAGTGTTTGAAACTCGCAATATATTATTTAAAATCAAGCACGTGACAGAAAATATAAAAAGAGAGTTGAAATAGAATTGACAGTTATAGTAGATGTAATATGACAATTTATCTAAAATCCAGTTACATTCCACCACACAAGAGTAAAATATTTTATAACTTTTCTTGCAATGTACATTCTTGCGATTAACCATAATAATTATCATATAAATAAGGCGATCTGCAATATGTCTCGCTTTATAATAAACATCATTCTAGATCTCTCGCAAGTGACACCATCAGCATCTCTTACTAAGTTCTTCCACCAGAGTTGGGACAAGAGTGGGTACTACAAGGGCAAAATCCTACACTTATTTTCATGAAAACTAAAACTATTACCTTTGATAAACTGACTACATTACACTATGGAAAAGTAACAGTCCGCTCATTTTTTCACCGCCGATATTTTAATGCAAACCAGAAAAATTACTTTATTAATTATATTTATTATTAATGTATCTCCAAATTTTAAAACCTTTGCTCCGTCATCACATTCTGTTTTTATATTATCGTTAAAATAACCCTAAAATGATACATTCTATATTCTCAGGACAGTAAAGATAGACGATTCTTTTCAGATAAAAGAAAACTTGGTTGGAAACTTTCGTGTAAAGAGAGTGCAAAAACAAGTTTTTTCTACCAAAACCCATAGAATTGGAATAGTCCAGAAACTGCATATGCGCATCAAACTAATACCGACTAAACTATTCACAAATGAGTAGTTTGACGTGTTGGCCATTAGGTGTTCTGTAGACGTCAATTTAAATTCAATTATGCCGTGTTGTGTCGTTTTCAAGTGTCAAAATACTGCTGAGATTAAAAGAGAATACGGTAGGATCACATTTTATGTGTTAGAAGCGAATTTACTGGTAACATTATTTGAAAATTCGATTATTTTACCATCTGTCGGATTGTTATATAAAATTATATGGACATTTTCTTAGTATTGCCAGGGTAGTCAAATTTTTAACCCTGCTTTCTATTTCTATAAGCGTCAATAAATAACTGTATTCATTTAAAAAATTACTACTTGAGAAAGTACGTGGAGCGTGAAATTTAGTTAATAAATAACTGTATTCATTAAAAAAATTACTACTTGAGGAGGTACGTGGAGGGTGAAATTTGGTTTTAAGTTCTTTTTTCACTTAAATATTTCTTTCTTGCAATATGTAAATATAACATTTTAATTTTTTATTTTTATTATGGATTGTTTAAAGGATGGCAAGCAGATGTATGATTTGTATCATATATTTGCTTGCTATCTTATTTCAGTTTTTTATGTACATATTATTACTTGTTACTTTATTACTATTTGTTGCTATATTATTTTTGTTAACATACCTATATGTAAATATTTTTCTGTCCCAAAATGAGTTTGTTGTAACTCCTGGGAGTACAAAAAAAATTTGTATGATTTAATAAATAATAAAAAATATAAAAAGCCTTGGTGTAAAATCTAACGGTATTTATTTACTTTATTACTGAATATTTTTTTTTTTATACGTTTGCCTAATAAAAGTACCTGTTTTTTTATAGTTCAATCAGTAAAATATATTTTTTTATAAAATATAACATAACGTAACAGAAAATTATCTTATATTTATGTATATAGTTCACGGTCTGGTAACATTGCGCGGCCACATCACGCATGCGCGCAGGCGGGGTGTCGGGTAGAGAGGGTACTTTTGGACTCAATACGATGTACACGAACTTGGTTCTATGCGCCTTCTGATATATTATAATGCCATGCCAAAAACTTTATTTGTCTATTTGACTTATTACTACACGTATTTGGTTTCACTGACTGGGAAATATCTCGACTGGCCACGCGCTCTCCACCTACAAGACGTGTCGGGATGTTTATTTTACAGCGTTCTTGAGGTGGTTTTCACAAAAATGATTAATTATATTTATAATTTGTAATAGTGAAATATCACAATATGCGCCCGATGAACAGGTACCCAAGTGCCGACTCTGCTCAGTATAGTTCACGAGGAAACCAGAAGCAATAAACGCGAGACAAGAAGATCCGTTCAGTCAGCTGTATAATATTTTTCTAAACATGGCAAACACTCATCTTGATAACTCCGAGTATTAGTTTGACTCCATTAATCGTTTTTTGCAGCGTTTATTACTGGCGTAATTCAGTGTATTATTATTTTCTTTATGTGATTTCGCATGAATTTTTTTCATATCCTTCATTGCAACAGCCGTTATCTTTATTTTTATAAACTTATATTTTCTTGTCGTACTCGTATTACAGAGCTTGTTTGTTTTTCTTTTATAGTTTAAGTCGTTGGTATTTGTTTAGTTAAAAAAATACTAGATACATCTTGTGTCGATGATTATAATAAGTACATGTCTCTTTATCAATTAAACTGATTATTTTTTTTGCTTAAAAAATATTAATATTATTTATATAAATACAAAATGGATAGTAACGTTTTTCATAACAGTTAAGTTTTTTTAATATACGTTTTATTGTATTTTGGGGTTTCGTTATACCGATCTTTATATCGTACCAATCATAAGTTACTTTATTTTAGTACATGAAACATAATTACGATCTTATTTAGTTGAGTTTTAACCTTTTTAATATAATAACAACAATAATAATAATCAAAGTTTATTAACAAAAATAACAATAACTTTATCTATTACATAAACACTTAGGTAATAGATTTCTCTGGATCATGTCTAGTCTGCCTAACTAGGTACAACCTGTTTTAAACCAGACATTTTTATGCAAAAATAAACAATAACATTACTATCTACTTGTTAATATACTAAACAGTTATACAACATTAATTTATTAGGAATTTATTTTTAGTAAATTTTTCTCGACCTAAATCCGGTAACCAACTTTTTAAAAATTTGTTAAATTGAATCCGGGTCATGGTTTTGCAATCTTTGGGTAACATATTAAATATTTTTGGGCCCAGAAACCTGAAATTTCTTTGCCCGAATTCGGAGTTCGTGAGAGACCCCATGACCCATCCTCTAGTTTGACTTCTGGTAGTGCGGGAGTGTTCCTTTTGGGATTTGATAAAATAATTTACTTGCACAAATATAATTATTCTAAATTTATATAATTGTCTTATATCTAAGATCTTGAATTCCTCAAATACCTTGACGGTGGGGTACCTGAAAGGCTATTTTAAAATTATTTTAATGATCGATTTTTGAGCAGATTCGAGAGGTTTTAATATCGATTTATTAGTGCCTCTATGAGGTTTTATTAATTTTTTTCAAAAAAATGTTTTTTTTATTTATTACCATTTTAAATTGTTTTTAACCTCAATAGCACCTTAATTCTTACCATTTTTTAAGTTATATTTTTTTAAAATAGTCCTGCATGTAATTAAGTATAAACCAACATATTATATAACCATTTCGTAAGATTTCGTGTATTCTTTTCCAATATTATACCAAAATTAAATAATATGTAATAAAATTTGAATTAATAAAAATTTGATAATGTTTGAGTATATCTGAATTCTTGCAGACTGGCTAGATTTCCTCCCTAGGGAGTTATTCATATTTACATTTATTTCAACAGAGAGGGAAAACATTTTTGAGAAGGGAATATGGAAGTCTAGGCATTTAAGTGATAAGGGTTTCAGCTCTTCTACTTCACAAAAGTCAACAGATAGAAGAGTTGAGGAAATGTGGATGTTCAAACATGGGCAGAGTGATGAATGTTACACAGTGTGTAAAGTGGCCACTTAAACCAGCCAATGACAGGTTATAAGTCCTGTTAATGCCTAGACTTCCATACTCAAAAATGTTTTTCCTCTCTGTTGAAATAAATTTAACTAATAAAAAAAAATTATTCAATCACAATTCCTCGATTTGACCTGAAGCATTTTCGTGTTAAAATGTATACATATATCAAGTTGAGTAGTGAGTAGTGACATGTTTTCCTAACGTATTCCTTATAAATTTAATATCATTTGTATTAGACAAGATAACTGCCCATCATTTAATTATATTGCCTCAGAGACGTTAATTAATATTGACGTAATAAACGCAAACAGATCCCTTCGCAGTAGTGCTATAGATACTGAAAAGCTTTTGTGATCGATTAAAGCTGTATCGGGAATGGTCGCTGTAGCGAAATTAAAACGAGGTGATTTTTCTAAATAAATAAAAATAAACACCCGCCCGAGCCGAGAACAAATCGCACGGCCATGTTTCCTCGTGATGAACAAACCCCGGCTGAATTTAAATTAGCGCTCGAAAAGCAATAATCATTATAAATGAACGTCGCGGATTACAGCGATCGCTGCTATTTCGAAGGAGCCTTAAACACAACACGCGACGAGTCGAACTTTATTAAATTTTAGATCCGACTTGAGCGCCGTACATTAAACTTCCCTTCGTACCGGAGTATATAATAATACGTCTGTATACACAATACTCACCTCCCCCCCTTCTCTTGAGACAATCCTGGCAAGAATTAAATACATGATCTGCATACAACATTACTAATAAATACTTTGACTAGGTATTTCAAGTTCTCGTCGTATGGGAGGCAAGAAGCCAATCATTTACTGGGGTGAAAGACCTGTAAATAAAATAATTGTCGATGGTATTCTCTCGTATTTAATTGGCACTCGGCACCGAGCTGATTGTGCGCCCTTTGTCTTGACCATCAAGATCAATAAAGCAATCTCTTTTAAATATCTAGTAATGCAATAGTTAAGATTTTAAATATTAGGATTTAAGCACTTTAAGTTCGACCACAAACAAGTATTTAAACTGACCGAAGTTTTTGTATAAAACAATAAAGGATTGTGTGAAAACATGCATTGAGATTTTTTTTTTGGAATCCGGAAGTATAGACTTATGACCGGTGAATCTAACCTGCATTTGGATAAAATTAAAACATCTTTAATGTATGACCTAATTAGTAAATATGTTTACATGGAGTTTCGTAAAAAAAAAGGTTTTTTGCATTGAAAATCAGTGGTCACAGCAACTTCTTACTTCCATCCCGGAGGGCAGGGGCGGGGTGGCACTGGTAGATATTTGTTTGTATCGGATGTTTAGAAGATTCGATAATAAATCAGGGTGTCCGAAACATTAATTCAAATCAAATTAGGGTTCGGTAATCCCCAGCGTCAGTGCGGGGCTGCGAGTCATCCGTCTGGTGGGGGGGAGGGCTCCGATTAGCGCCCCCACTAGCCGTCCCAGGCAGGGCACATTAGTCCGTACATCTCCTCAGGCCTCTGACACTGTGATAACATTCCACCCTGAGGTTATCTCTGCCGTGAACAAATCGGTGTAAGCCTTTTAAACAAGGGAAACTTTCTTATTTCATTTACTTTGCTTTCCGCTAACAGCTGAAGCAAATCGATCACTTAATACGTTGTTCTTTCTGTTTCGCGATTAATCATTCTTCGAAGGAACTGCGTTCCGCTTTCTGTCGAAGTAATTTAGTATCGGCAAGTTGTTATTTTAATCTGTAAATCTGGTTAATTACATATAACAAAGTACGAGTGTAAATAATTTCTGGTTTTTCAATTCGATTTTAAAAAAAGTATAATGCTCAAATTGAAAAAGGCGCTGTTAAATAACACTTCAAGCAGTTTGACACTGTAAAACTCAGATTATTTTGGTTATTTAATCGATGTATTTTTTTTTCTAGAATAACAACTCTCCTCATTTTAAGAACTCGTAATTGTTGTCACAAATTTAACAAAACAAAAATACGATTTTGAATGTACATATAATGTACAAAACTTTATTCAGATAATAAATTAAAAAAATAATTACAAATATATATATAACTCTAACAATGATTCATGATCAAAATTTCTCATTGCGTTGTTATGTTGTATCGTGACGAAGCTTACAGAATATGTGATGCGTGCCACCTCGATATACTTGAAACATGTTTTTTAGCAATAAAAAATGTCGTATATGGAACCTTGACATCCTCGAAGGACAACATTACTCCACACCGTACAACAATATGATCTCTGCTTTAAAAAAATCATACCATTAAAAACAAGATGTGTCATCTTGTTTGGTAATTCGTCGTGTGCGGGTAACCTGCTTCTTAATTGAAGATATTTTATCGCGAGTTCCAAAAAACTTGAACCGTTTATTGTGATTTCAAAGTATTTTGTTTAATTAATTTCTTGGATGTTTAGCAACTGAAACTCAATTAAAAGTTCAATACCCAAATCGAACATCCAAATTTCAATGAAACTTTAAAAGTCAACTTTAAGTTCATTTTCGGTCTCATGTTATTCCGTTTTTCAAATTCAAACGTATGATAATAATTGCTCTGCGTCGAAAAATGTATGCCGTAAAACAAATAATCCAGAGAAATATATTACCATAAACATGTATTAGATAAATAAATTGTGATATTTGTAAATAAACCATAATTATTTTAATACTTATAAATTTAGATTTTTTTATCCTTTGGCACTGTTTTTGTATCAATGAATTTTATTTTATTCAAAAAGTTCTAATCTAAAGGATGTCAAGATTGACAGGTGCTGCCTACCAGATAAAATAATTCACCCAAGCGATTCTCACCCAAAACAAAAATATTTCACAAACAGATGGAATAACGAATGTTCAAACATAGGCCCAATGGTGGATGTTACACAACGTCTAAAGCGATAACTTAAAGTTGACTTAAAATGGAATTTCTAGTGAGTCAGAGCAAATTCGCATTCAACATTATATATGATCTTTTCATGTACGAGTATATCAGGGGCGAATCGTGTACAGAAGTGATTATGCGCAGCTTATCATTATGTTTGACTATCCGTAATAATGTTTTACGGAAACTTCATTTACAGAAAAACAAACAAATAATTATTATTTCTTTTAAATCATTGCCACCATTTGTATTTTTCTCAGAATACAAAAAAAAATATTAATAATGCGCGCCCAGCGCCAGCAGTGAGCCGAGAAACTAGCTGATTATCCCAGCATATTTCTTCTTGCAAATAAATTATTTATATTTTGTACATCTTAATCCCAGTGGTGATTTTTTTTTATTCTATCAGATTACACAAATTGTTTGAAGATTCTCGATTTGGAAAACAGTATTTCAAACATTTTTTCTTAAGGGCTATTTTTCTTGGAGATGATCCTTTTGACATATGACCATAATTACTTTCATGCGTCATTTTGCAGAGCATGTGGCGCTCGACGCGACCATTTTTGGCATTATTAATTTCTAGAACAAATCAGGCAGTTGACATTTTAACTGCTTTGAGAATAACTAATACCGACTGAATTCAAGGCACAAAGTTTTATTTTTGTTAAGTTTATGTGTTATGTATTAAAGTAATAGATAATTTAGCTTCATCATATAATGTATAACAAAGTTACGTCGTTTGATTTGATTTCATAAATGAAAGTTGTTGTATCACACAGAACCATAGAACAAATAGCAATTTATGGTTCATATTACTCATGTTATATTATGTACCTACTGTGTAGGTACAAATATATTATATTTTTTTATGGCTTACTTTTTAGGATAACATAATACACAAATTACTTTTTAATAACGTTTATAATAACTTTCATATTCTTTTTTCAAAATCATTCTCCATATTTTTATATTTCGGTATCTATAAAACATACTGCGAAAATCAACCTAAGTCACATCGTTTGTTTTTCATTGTTATCATCGATTAAAATTGAGAAATCATTACATCAAGAGTTTTTGATCTATACGTTTTTGATTCATTGTCTCTGCGACGTTCTGGAAGCTGTTTCCACGTTAAACCATGGGTGGTTTAATGAGACTGAATAAAGAGGATTCCAATCACAAGCTGAATTCTGACCGTCAGCTCCCAGAGTACGTGAAGCGTCTGCTTAAATTGTCTGTACTGGAGTTAGGTACTAAAGACCGCATTGCTTAAATTCCGAATTTTGTTACCAATTTCGTTCTTTTCGTTTAAAATGATCAATGGGATCTCATTTTTACAAATGAGACAAATAAATTTCCTCCATTAGTCAAATTTGTACTTAAGTAATTTATAATTTCCCCCTATTAAAATTCGAAAATCATCAAACTATTTTTTTTTAAATCGGCATACATAAAATCACACGATTCTTGTCAACATATATATGTCTTGATAGAGAGGTAGTAGACTAGCGAGAACAAGAGAGTTCAGTATTTACTACTACCACTACTATTACGCCATTTCCCGTAGGGGTAGGCAGAGAGAATGGACCGCCACACACGTCCATCCCGGCAAACATTTCTAGCTTCTTCCACATTCATACATCTTGTCATACATGCCCTTCGGTTCTGCCTGCTTTTGACACGACCAGACTAAAGATTTTTGTTTATCGGATCAGGTCACATCTTTCTTGGTCATCCTAGTCCCACTTTATCGTTCATTCTCGCCATATACACCTGTTTCACCATTCTTTCATCATCCATTTATTCTACATAATCAAATTATCATGGAAACCCTTTCTTAATTTTATCAATTATACCTGACTCAGATCTATACTTTTGCCTGAATTCATCATTCCTAGCCCTATAATACATTGATTTCTCACACATTCGTCCAATAAATTGCGTTTTAACCGCGGTCACTCGGCTTTCGTCCTACCTCTGCCAGTTCCATGTTTCACTTCCAAACATAAGTGTTGGGACTAAAACTCCGTTGTGCACTGCCAGTTTAGCTTCGATTGACATATTTTTATGAGCAATTACTGTGCTTAGTGCGCCGTTCATTTAGTTGCCCGCATTCACCCTCCTTTTAACAAATTTATATGAAAATGAGCAACGCAAAACTTATGAAAATGAAGAATATTTTAGTAAATGACAGATATTATTTTTTTATCGGTTTCAAAATATTTTATATATTAATAACTCTATTATTTCGGAAAAAAACGTTAACACGGTTGTTAGATTTTTCAATTATGCTTCACTTATATTTAGGTATGAATATTTGTGTTTTCGTATTATATCTATATTCATCTTAAACACAAATTCTGTTTGCGGGTAGTCAAAGATTGCTTAGTAAACTAGACGTACCTTCACTTAATCCTCTTAATGTCAATGGTACCAATATTCAAAACAGGAAATCCGTAAAAAATCTAGGAGTACAAATGGATGAACATTTATGCTGGCAAGCTCGTACTAATGAATTAAGCAGCAAAATATTTTTCAGTCTACACTCACTTAAAAGGTTGCAAAAATTCTTACCCATTAATACTAAATGCACCCTTGTATAAGCATTACTACTACCCATTCTAGATTACGCTTATGTTTCAATGACTGATTTAAGCTGTGAGCAACTTGATAAACTTGAACGACTTCAGAATACATGCATAAGATACATTATTGTTCCTAAAAAATATGACCACACTTTTGACTATCGTAGGCAACTAAATTGGCTCAAAACTAGACAGCGGAGATACTATCACTCCCTCTCACTTTTGTTAAATGTAATTCATAGTCCTAACGCTTCTATATGCCTGCGTGCAAAAATTTATTCATGGTTTACCTCTTCGTTCTAATTCTCAAGGCACTCTCTTAATACCCATCCACAATTTCTCTTTCTTCTCTAACTCATATAGTGTCCATGCGGCTCGACTGTGGAATCATCTCCCATCCACCATCAAAGATGTTACTACATTATCTTATTGAGAAATAGTTTTGATCTAAGGTAATTTATAAACAAATACGTTTATTTCTATTTTTATATATCTTTAGCTTTTAAATCTTTACTTTCTATTGAATATGTTCTGTAACTTGAATTATAAAAATAAAACTTTTTTTTTATTTAAGAAATTGCAATTTGACAATAAACCCGCCAATGTACAAATAACATTAAGAATAAAAATTAAATAAATAGATAATAATTTTAAACTACGGTAAACATTTTAAAAAATTGTTATACTTTACTATACGCCATTAGTTACGCCCACAGTATACTTTGTTTACAGTTTTTATTTTGCCCCCCCCTTATTGGTTTTATAATGGGCCTTGCTCATAAACCTGGTATACAGTTATGCGTATGCATAGTGTTTTTTTTAATATTTTTAATGGGAGTTGCAGTATTATTGACCTTGCTTATAATGTACAAAGTTTATATTTTATATTTTTAAAGTGGATTTTATTTTCTGGCAATCTACTCGTATACCTAAAACGTGTTGGGAAAGGGAGGGAATTCAGACTTTGAAAACTTCTCCGCATTTGCTTAATGAAGAGAAAACCAAAGAAAACTCATCCAAAAGAAGCCGGACTATTGATAGACACTTGTTTCACTTGAAGAGATTCCGGCATTTACGGCCGGTTATCATTTATTGTCATGAAAGATACTACTTCTTGTGATAAACATTGTGACCTATTACAGATAGGCGTAGTGGTAAAATACGGATGGGAATATCATCTTTATAACAGTTGTTCAATAAGGATGATATTTCCAACCTTATTTTACAACTATGCTTAGACGTAACTTTTTACCAGGTTTATATTGTCCGTTTCCTAGCAGAATCAGAAATGCAGTAATTATTTATTTATTCATATTTTTCACTTACAAACTATAATTAATAATAAAAATAATGTGACCTCACTGGGGTTTCCCGTGCCGAGTACACTTAACAATTTAGTTTTTTTTACATTACATTTGAGAATAAACAAAGAAGACTAACTTAAAAAACAAACATAATTAACAAATATTCAGACAGTTTTAAAAACAAGGTATTTATGTACATCTATATTATTTATATTACAAAACACACAATGAAAATAACAAAAACCTAACATAAGCTATACAGCTGTGGAGCAGTTGATTCAGCATTGGTATGGGCGAATGAGACAATCCATTTTACTTCTACCGAGCTCCACTATCCATTTTTATATAGCTTTTTTAAACATTTTCTCATTACTAATTGCTTTAATAGATAGTGGAAGTAGGTTGTAGATTTTAATTGAATAATACTCAAAATCCCTTTGTCCGAAAGTGGTATTAGTTTGTATTTGTTTAAGTTGTCTATGTGTTGAGGATCTAGTGATTATATTATTTGTATGTGATGTATTGTGGGGGTTATGTCTTTCATTTGAGTAAGAGTAGTTTTTGAATCTATAACTGAGTATTGTTTTAGCGTATAATTAGTTTGGTGTCATAAGTTGTGATTTATGGAATATTTCTTCAGTAGATGTCTGTATTATCTCTGAGTATTATTTTAATGATGGATTTTTGTGCAACAAATACACTATTTAAAACTGTGGCACTCGCACCACCCCAACCGTACTCCAAAATTGATTGGCACAATGCAAAATAAATCTTTAAAAGTTCCTGTACATTAATTATATTTCGAATTGATATTTATAAGTGTGTAAAATATAACCAGAATCATGGACATCTGTCTTGCGAGTAGATTGCTTCTTTGGTCGTAAAAATCCTAAAAAAGGAAATTAAGCGGAGATAAGTCCGCCTCGAGGTGTAGTGATTGGCGCGTTTGTCTACCATACTTGAAGTCCGACGTTTAATTTTTGGCATTTTGGCACGGTTGACCGGAGATATTTCACTGCCTGTGAACGAGCACATGAACGTAAGACTGGTCACCTTATATTTACGTAACATATGATTGAGATAATCATCATAGCCCTTTCCACATCCAGTGGTGCATAGAGCACTGTATTGGTTAATCAAATGTAGCGTTGTTTGAAAATCTGTTAAATCTGATAAAAGTAAATTTATTAGTGTTACGCTTTAGGCAAGGAAGAATGAAATGTTGCCGTTCAAAAACCTTTAAAATTAAAAAATTGAATCCCGGATCCCAAGAATGGTAAAAAAACGCGTTAACCACTACGCAATAATGCGCAATTATCTTAATCCAATTACTTTAACCAAGAATTTTACCTGATGGCAGCCATTGCGTCTAAGACAGTCCAGAATTGTGGTTCTGTTTCATACACAAAACTATATTTTTCATCCGCCTAGACACATATTGATTAAGATTTACTGCATCTAGACATTTAGACTTACAATGCAGTTTATTATGCAACATTGGGTACGGACAGATGATTATTCTATAATACGATTATAAAACCTTATAGTATTAGCATTTCGAGGGTGTTAAAATTAATAATTGCAACACAGGTGCACATATTTTCACCAGTACATGAATGTGCACGACCCCATTTATTTACACACGATCAAATTAAATGCGCACTTGTCACCGTAAAGCCTTTCTCTTCTTTGTGCAAGCGTCATCAAACAGATTCCCCTAATGTAGATCTCGCCTTACACAATATTATAAGCATCTAATACTAACAAAAATATGATACGTCATATTATCGAGTAGAGAGAAAGCCAAAGGCGGCGGGTGGATCTCATAAAAAAAAATTGATAACATACATTTTTAACACATAAAATAAAACACATTAAAATAAAAAATACTAATCAAGCATAATTTTGATTCAAATTTTAATTTTTGGTAGAGGAGAGTTTTGTAAGTTGCTATTATAGGAGCTGACGCACCAGTTGAAGATGATAGAAGGAACGAAATATTGATGTTCGATGTGTATTTATTACATAGTGGGGTTCAAACCGTAAGTAGGGTCGCAGAGAGTCACATATTGCTGGAGGGTGTGATTCTATTCAATGCTGCGAATGTCCAGTTGCATTCCGCCAGCAACACTACTGACTAGTCCAACTCGTTAGCGTCCACGTCGTGAACCCAGTGCAATGGGATCACACTCATAACGGTTTGATCACAACAGATAACAACAGGATGAAAGGCGAGTTTCTGGCACCTCCAAACTAGAACCAACAAGCTAAGGGAAGGTAACAATGACAGAAAAATCCAGCAGAGAAGGCAACGAGAAACTCTGGCCATCTTTTCCCAGGAATCACTATGACGAGTACATCCTTGGAGTAGCGCAGGACCGATATGTTTTCGTTGTAGTGATCGCCAACGTCGGAGGAACCTGATAAGGCACCGCAAGAAGAAGAATTAAATACAACATTTATTTATTTACAGTTATGAAGCGCAAGAGTTACGACGACAGACAACAACTGAATTAAACTGCACTGAACGATGTTATTACGCCCTCAGGGCTTGTATTACAATGGGAAGTTAACGTTTATCTTAAATTTTATCAACGAAGTAAATTTATGTTTTTTTACTCGATAATTTTTTTTCTCTATACATGTTTAATTACAGTTTACCGACGAAGATACTTTAAATTTTCATGCAAATATACACATTTCCGTACCTTCATAAATACTGAAATTACTTTATACCGTCTCGATAAGTGCCAATGAAGATAGCGTTTGTAATCGCGGCCCTAATTTTTTAATATGTCCTGTTTCTTTGTTCATAATAAATCTATGGCAGGGAGGAGGTTGACGCTCTTCAGAACGCTACGCTGGATTTAGTATCCATTTTTTTTACCAAAAATTAAATTCCTTCGTGTAATAAGTTCGTTTTGAATAATATAATAAAAACTTGACAGGTAATATAATAAATAGAATATTAATGATATGTAGCATGATATGTATAAACTTAATATGTACGTAGAAAATATAATCTGAATATGTTTAAGCGAATATGTATGTATATATGGGTGTATGTATGTTTATGAATGCATTACAAGTGCCCCGACTCAACACGGATTTTCTAGCGAGTTGAGGTAAGTTCACAGACATGAATCGTTCCGGATTGTATCGCTATAAACTGTGTATCTGTCCCTAATAAATATATGTAAAATGTGTTAAAGAAATAAATAAATAATAATGTATTGTAATAAGCATACACTGCTAAGTAGCTTTCTTCGATAGATGCTTTAGATTTCTGTTACGCGCGTATAAAAAAATAATGACTAATTAAACGCGTGTGTGTGTCATCTGTGAAGATTGTACCCACAAATTTTCTAAAAGTTCATGAAAAATAACTGTATTTATTGCAAAAGGATAAATCATTTACATTCATGTACCCCTAGCTTCTGACACTGATTGGCAGCTGATTGTAAAACAGTAACTTTATTTAAAATCAATACTCATTTTAACTTTATTTTAAAACCATTTTTTTTCACAGTTGTTATTTTTGTAGTAAAGCCCAATATTTTAACTTTTAAAATTTATTTTTTTTGTAGCCACTATATTGTTTAATTTACCCTTTGTATAATAAAACTACACATTTAATAAAAGTTGTAAAATTTATTTATTTTATCTTAATATTGTTAATACACTATTTTTGTAATTCGAGCACTGCTGTTATAATTTAATCAAAAATTCATTGAGCCGCAAAAAAATAACTGTATTATGCCTGTATATTTTCTCATATTATTGCGAAATAATCAACATTATTTAGGTAAGTAAATAAATTATTAAATATTGTGTTAAAAATACATATCAATATTTTAAATCAAATTTGTGGGAAAAGGAGCCCGGGAACTTTTACCCTGACACCCACATGCGCCTGAAACTACAATAAGAGGATACCATAAAGGTTGTATTTTAATACTCAATGACATTTGACAAATATAATTATAATTATCAAATACTTTAATTTTAAACACTTTTGTATGAATTTTTTTTTTACTTACCCAAAGTTTTTGAAATAAATTCTTGAAAATATTCGATTAAGTTTTAAATCTAACTACTTCGAGACAACTCAGTCAATGCGTGCGACATCATGTCCGTATAAATTTTTCATAACCGGTTTTAATGTAAATCGATAAGTTTTAAAAGTAAAAACATAAATTGTCGCAAAACAACAATCACCCCTCACTGCCTTCTTTGGGGGAAGATAGAAAATTGTCGCATAACGAATCTCTATTATACGCATGTCAAACATATTAAAATGACTGGATAAATATCTAACACGTAATACACCCTCCGTGTGAGCATTTTATTATTTTAATACGGAGAAGGGGAGGAAAATCGTAATTCGTCAAACACATTGTCATAGATATTACTTTTCCGGGAGGTTAAATTGTTCTTTAATTTAAGAAACTTTCCTTTGCTTGAAGCTAGATTGTCTAAAATATAATTAAACAATTCGGTTACGAGTAATTTTTATTTAAATTGGAAGTTAAACAAGGATACACAAAATTTATACAATTTATAAGTTAGCATTGGTATCATTCTTCATATATATCTTCTATTATAGAATTCCGACATCTTTCATACATTTTATAAGTAGTGTATAGTTGAATTATATAAATTTAAGTAATAATTGTCGATAATGCTTATCTCAGCCTTGCATAATGAACAAATCTCAACATTTGTGCATCTATCGTACATAGTTTTACCTCACATTCGTTTGAGAGATCGCATTTCGACAGCATTCAGCCTACTTACATCCCTGTTTTCTCAAGTTCATACTTCGCTCTCATACATCAGGGTCAGGACCGGGACTCCATTGAGAACTGCTACTATTGCCTCGAAGAATTTTCGACAAAATCAAGAAAGAAGCTCTGCGTTGGTTTAGACATGTAGAGCGAATGGACAGTAAAAAACGACTTAAAATATTTACCTTGCAAACGCTGATGGATGCAGAAATAGAGGAAAACCGAGAAAGACATGGCATGACCAAATCCAACAAATACTTGAAAATGGACATCTTAAAAGTCGGAATAATCGGCGCGCGTGCATAAGAATATGTATGAATGTAGACGAAACGAGATCTGTATTCAAAGATATAATGATCTGGCGTTCTATCCTCTCTGACTAGCTTTACGAGGCAACGGTGTGATGGTTTCTTTGTTTGTTAAGTAATAATAAAGATTGAGTTAAAAAAAAAATTGATTGTGTTTTAAAGAAAAGAAAAGAGAAAGTAAGGAAGATAAAAGAAGTAATAAAAGAAAATAAAATTAATTTTCAGGCACAAAAATAAAGATTAGACATTTGATTTCAGAAACAAAGCAGATTTTTTTAATAATCCTTTACTCTATCATGATAAATGTAAATATTATATTTTTTTACAATTTTGTCATAGAGTCTTTAAATTCTTGTACGATGGTTAAAATGTGTTATATTGTTTGTAAACATTGGAAAGTAAAAGGTATTAAGTGATCTTAGACGCCTACGGGGAACAAAAAATGACTTGTTTTTAACACAAAACACTGAATAAACAATATTGTGAACTATGTTATAAAAGAACATCATATCTCCACTTTGTCTCCATTTTGTCTCCCCGTTTCTAACTTTTCAATTTAAAAATATTAATAAAAGTGTTTTGCCCATATTACACTTAAAGACAAAGAACGAAAGATATTTTTCTGTGCCGTTTTAATTATATTTTAATAAATCACATAATATGGTGACTAAATAATACATATGATAAAACTTTTTATTTATTTATAAAACAGCTCAAGGCACTGAGTTTGTCTACATAAATTGTAATTTATTTATATCGTCGATCAAACATGCATTACAAACGCTTCTCATAAACTAAATTTAAAATGAAGACTTTGAGCCTTATTTTACCAGATATAAAACGCAAAGTCATGGCTTGGTAACTAAATGTACTCACATTTACACCACTGTTGATCAGTTACAAATTAAATATTTTTTAATTAATATTACGCAGTAACATACATAACATACAACCCTTTTAAAATGTTGAGAATTGGGTATCGCATTTAAATTCTGGGAAAATGACCACATTAAGTGAATATTTTATTCTCATTTCTCAACATCTAATTTCATTTAGCTTAGCGTTCACCATTTGAATAATCAAACTTTATTTTTGAAAACCAAAATAAAATTCAGTTTTAATAAAATATGACTAGTGACAAAGGTTTAATTTTTTTCAAATAATATTTACTGGGCAAAACTAACTAATAAAAAAAATAAATTATTAAAACAAAATGCATTTGTCAGTAAAATCGTTTTTCTGTTGCATATTTTTCCAAAAAGGTAATATAATATTGAAAAAGGGAAGACTTAACAATAAAGCATTCGTTAATATATTATACGTAACAAAAAAAACCACTTAAAATTTAATGAATTGAAAAATTCAATTAAAATTAATTGACAAAAGCCATTTATGTCGTCATCTGAAAATCTTTATTGTCATGCTCAAATATCGTTTTAATTCTCTAAAATTTCCATACAGTCGAAGCTTAAGTACTCGAAGGGTGTGTTATAAATTCACTCTTACCACCCTCGCTTATTCATTTGATAGAGTGCCGAATATACATTGCAGAATTTTCAATTATATTTCAGGGAATACTCTGCCTTAGAAAACGACAGAACAAGAATGATTTCACCACGGCAGTCAGTTATATTTAGGCCAGTGTGGTTCTAAGATTAAATTATCTTTAATACGGAGGGGAAGATTAAAATATTATACGTGTTAAGTAAATATTCGAAGGAATATTTGTCGTGTTACATAATAAAATAACACGAATGTCGCTCGAATGAGGGGATTTGGTAATGAAAATGGGGGAGGGTTACAAAAGAAGCTACCCTTCACCTGAGATATTTTAAAGTGCTATTATTTGGGTGTTATGTGTATACGTTAAGACGTACAGAAAGCCGAGGGTAGTTTCAGGGAGGATTATTAAAATAATTGTGTCAGTTTTAGTGATGCAGAACAGCGTTTATTTGGTATTTTTAAACACATATTACAATTGACTACCCACACTCTAAAGACTTTTTGGTGGGATTTTTTTAAAAGACAGGTTTATTTTACACGCTTTTATACTATACGTATTTTTTTTATTTTTTTTAACTGACACTAAGTATTTAGCAGATATTTATTCGTTTTTTTTTCAATTGTAGGTCTTTCATATTGATGATAGTTTGCGGGAGATCATTGAACAACCTTGGATTAGCCCAATTTAATGTTAGTTCTTCCAAGTAAATTGTAATTCGGGGAATGACCAGAGAATCCTTAGTTTTTGATCTAGTGTTGTGAGTGTGAAAAACTCTTTTTTTCATATTCTGTATCAACAAAGTGATCTACAATAAATTTACAGTCACAAATTTGTTTTACCGGCAGGACAATACAGAAATTATACAAAATATACACCTTCGCTCGTACGTTTCACCTCACTGATTATTATTTTTGATACAATAACAGTCTCACCTGAATATAATAAATTTTATCCAGATGAGACTGAAAGGTCAGACCCCAGACACGCAATCCGTAAGATATAATCGATTCAGATTCAGTGTATTTATGTTTGATTAGGGCAAATATTATTTTCTTGATTTTTTTTTGGCTGTAGCATCAAATATATTGAAGATCATTGTTAATCAATAAATAACAAAACTGGATATTGTAATAGTATTTTTTTTTAATATTGACAATGGTAACGTGCTTACGTTTGTGATATAAAATAAAATTATTCTACATGTTCAAAGCATAAACTTTGCAGTCAAATATTCGACTAAATATTCGTAAATATTAGTATTTAACCACTTATCGACTTTTAATGTTTATTCAAACACTTAGCCCCTCATCCGCCTAACCCCTTCCCCACAAACTCAGCGACATATTGTTAAATATTATTAACCTAATTTTAGTGCATGTTCGGACATGGTGGTGATTGCATCCCCTTTAACTTTGCATGTAATTTATGTATTTTTTGTAAATACTATGTCTACTACGGTGACGGTCATAGTGTATTTCAGTATTTGCATGTTGGTGAAGTGAGTGTCCTGACGAAGAGACGGGTATGTCTCGAAACCGGTAGACATAAAAAATCGGTAAGTGGTTAAATACTAATATTTACTCAGATTTATTCAAATTTTGACCGCAAAGTTAATGCTTTGAACATAAATAATTTTTTAAAAATATATTACAAACGTTAGCTTGGATGGAGCTACACGAACTAAATAATGTTATGATTTATTATTGAGATTTTGAATTCGACCAATAGTATCGACAAAAAAATAATAAAAAAAGTTCCATGAATATTTTAACTAACTCGGACGGGTACCGGAGTCATAAAATGTATTATTTGTCAAAAACTTCTTTACATTTAAAATAATTAATTTCAATTCTATTCACTGCTGTTTCTTATTTTCATTAAGAAGAATTAGCAAATAATCCTAACACGTTTATTATTTCCAGTAATGCACATATTAATATGATTTATCGCTTTGAGAGGGGCGAGACTGTATCTACACGGAAAACAATTTAACTTACATCCATAATTAATATATCAAACACTTGCCGTACAGAATTTTGACAGGGCCCAAAAAGCCCTCGCTGCAGACAATGCCTTTCGTAATAAAATCAGTCACACCATCATAAAGTAAAATATGTTAAAACAGACGCTGTACGTAGGGTGGTTCTTTAAATTCACTTGTTTGGGGTCGTGGCCCCCACTGTTTAATAACATAATAGCACAATTCCCCCGCCGCATGATTCAATTTGGATTTTTTAGGTGTCGCCTTGTCTAAAACAGGGGCGGAGCACCCACCTTTTTTCTTCTTATTCTGTCTGTATACAACACAGGCATATTCAAGGAAATTTTCCATTTAAACTTATATGACTTCTAAAATGGGTTACGTTCCACAAATTTTAACTAAAACTAAAAGGTTTGTTTTTGACTTAGGCCATTTTTTATACTATCCAAAAAATGACCCGGTTTAATCGAAATCGCCATTATCATACTTCTAAATGCCATGTTCAAAAAGAAAATACAATAATTATAGCAAAAAAAAAAAAAAAACGGTTTTTAAGATAATTTTAATATGTTTATTTTTCCCTTTCTCACTTATATTAAATTTAGAAAAATATTATTTTTTTCTGATTTTCGGTCGAATATCATTTGGTCCTGATTAAAATTATTTTCCTTTTCCTATGTCGGTCTCGTGGTGTAGTGGTCAGTGGTCAGTGATCAGAGCGTTTGCTTACCATGCTAGATGTCTCGGGTGCGATTCCCGACAAGGTTGACAAGAAATATTTATTTAAAATGGAGTTTTTACATTAGAATATTTCATAGTATCTGTACCAGTACCTAAAGCGTAAGATTGATCATCTTCCCTTTATGTAACAAAAACGATCAAAGTACATTGCGAATGCCCTATGCACCATTTGGTGCAGAAAGAGAATGATGATGAAAAAGCATCATGAAATCGGTGGACAGAAATTAATTAATAAGTGTGAAATTTTGTGACAGAACCATGGTAGAGAGCACCTATGAATGGGACAATCGTCTCCCAGCCTACGGTATCCAAAAATTTTTTTTTTAATTAACCACTATCAAAAACGGATTGACCACTTATAAATTGCAGTTTTTTTGCAGTATTTTTTTATTTTTTTTATTTAAATCTTAAAGTAGGGCACACATATCATACATATTGTTATGTGTGTTCTAATAATAACATTGCAAATATATTTAATTTATACATTGTTTATCACATATGTCTTGACCATTTAGATTTATTATTTAGATTTTTTATGTAAAAAACAATTTTTTGCTGCTGTAATTTATGCATTTAAGTTGTACCAAGTTCCAAATGCTCCATTAATACGTACAATATTTGAAGTTGATTATCTTAGAGAATAATAATTTTAATTATGTTTAAACTAATTTACTAAAATATAAGCCTATTAGTTTGTGCGTTATCCTAAAAATCACGCATTTACTGCATATATTTTTCCAATGGAGTGCCTTACGCATCACTAGGTGTTGATTAGAGCTAAATTAGAGCTAAATTAGATTTCATATCTTATAATAAGTACGATGTGAGACGGAGAATAAAAATTAACCTAGTGTTTTGCAATGGCTTGAATTCAAAATGTGTAGCCTATAGGCTCATTAAATTCTAAAAATTTTAGGTTCTCTGGACTTTTTTTGGCCAAAAGTGTTTTTTATAACATTTCAGTTTTAGTCAATTATTTTTTTTCTATTTGGTTTTGTCTAGTTATTAAACTAAGAAAAATTAAGGTTTAGATTGTTAAATTAAACTAAGAAAGAAATGTGTTTTAAAGATATTACATACCATGCGATTGTTTTGTGATATATTTTTGATTGTTACTTGTTTTTATTTTTATCTTTCTTCAACAAATGCTTGCACTGAAATTAAACTTTTAAAAATAGGACCTATTCATGTACTTAAATATTACATAGTGGTGTTTACTTTTTTTTTTATAGTTTAAACATATTTTTTTCAACTAATCTGCCATTTAGTGACCCATTCATAGAAAGTTGTTTATGAATATAACATATTTAGGCATTTAAAAAAATATATATTGTGGTTTCTAAAGTTCAAATACTTTGAAAATAATGTACTGCATATTTGTAACTAAGAGATTTGATAAAGAAAAACCATGTTTACCTTTCTGATTTCGTTTAAAAAGAAAAGTTAGAGAAATTAAATAAAAAATGTCCCGTTCATAGGCACTCTTTCTTATTCTTACAAAGCATTTGAAAATTTTTATTTTAAAAAATCGCTTTATATTATTGAAATCATATTTTTAAAGAATTCAAATTTTGGCTTAATTTTTTTTTAATGTATTTTTTATTTCAAACAATTTACACACTTTTATTAAATTCAAATAAGCAGTTACTGTGTCACAACCACTTGTATATTTTCATAAAATTTCTACATATTATTTTTTTACACCACAACAGACTAGGAAGCCCAATAACAGTGATGAATAACAGCATGGTATTTCCAGGCCTAAAAAAAAATACGTGAAATGGTAATCGAATCCGAAAGCCTAATGCGTGAGAGCACCTTAGTCACATCGGAAGTGACCTTACAAAAAGTTTGAATAGTATAATTGTGTTTTAACAGAAAGAAAACCACGAATTACCACAACACAAATATTGAAGAAAAATGCGGTCGCCAAATGTATCGGTCAACAACATGTTTTTTTTATTTTTTTAATATATATTTGGACCCCTGTATTTAGTAGCCTTACGCGTCATGTACAAGGTTAAGGTACTTGAAAAAAA
Source organism: Micrasema longulum (assembly GCF_059751315.1). Classification (NCBI taxonomy): domain Eukaryota; kingdom Metazoa; phylum Arthropoda; class Insecta; order Trichoptera; family Brachycentridae; genus Micrasema; species Micrasema longulum. Next base: position 988,442 of record NW_028277546.1, read on the forward strand.
TCGTTTTTGTTTGTCTTGGAAATAGGACGTTCGATCACTGATTTTGGTTTATTACTTTTATGAGTCCAATCACCATTGTTGCAAAGTTCAAGAACAGTGACGCGTGATAACTACTTTTAACTACAGTGTGGATATCTGCTAAGGATATTTCATCTTTTCAGCATTCTGCTTCAAGATTATGGCGTTGTAAACTGAAAAATGGGCACTGAAATAACAGATGTTCGATGCTTTGTAAAGAAATATCATCGCATGGACAATAGTCATCATTCCTAAATTTAAATTTATATAGATAACTTCTCATGGTTCCGTGTCCGGTTAAAATTTGGGTCGTTTCGAAAGTACTTTGGTGATGATGACAGAAGTTTGTTTGGAAGGCTGATGCAGCAACAACATGTTTATAATTCTTGCAAAATGCATAACCATTGGCAAATCGGTCTCAACATAAAGTTTTCTTAAAACTCAAGATTAAGCTTATCATATTAATATCATTATGTAAAATACTCATAAATCATAGTACCTATTTTACAACTTATATCGATAGTAATTTCTATATTTGACGAGAGTGATACACATTAGGGGATGACATAATCGATTTTGGTCCTCATTCTCGCCCCCAGATTATCCGGGACCCCCTTTCCCCTCAACTTCTCCACTCCCTCCCCGGGGAATCGACGAATTACTGTATTACGGGTCTAACGACACAATACATTTTGGCTTATATATTTTATAAGCGCTTCTAAAATTTGATCAAAACTCCGAGAGGACTCGGACATTAATAACTCGGATAATAATGTAAATCCTGACTTCTCCCTTTCCTTCTATTATTTTCCGGAATCCTATTAATAAAAAGAACCCGCTGTATAAAATAATTGAGACTTTAATTTCAATTTCGGAGAGTAATGAAACAAATTTAATTTCTTTGAATAGGGGAGCAACAAACGCGTTCCCTTTCAGAGACATTTTATGATTGCATAATCTGGTAATTGCGCGCTTAATATTCAACTAAATACTCCTTTATCTTTGTATGTTTTTATTTATTACAGTTATCAATAGTGTAAAAGAACTGTTATTTTATGTTTTTTATGAATAATTTCTAAAAACACCGTTACCTCATTTTTTATTGTATCTACCTACCCGAATTGCAATGAATCGTCTTTTTTTTACATAGAAAAGTACGGTTATCACACTTTTGTTAAAGATGCAACCGAGGATTACATTTTTATCGACCTTTTTTCAATTTAACTATAGTTGGTTCCCTGTTCCGGGCGGCAGAAAAATTCAGTTCTTTGTACCTATTTTTTTTCGTTTTTTTTTTCGAGGCTTTTTTGATTCGATAGATACTGTCTGTTAAAAATCCTGAAAAACAAAATTTAGCGAAAATAAGTCCGCCTCGTGGTAAAGTGGTTGGTGTTTTGCTTACCACGCTTTATGCATTTCCAACAAGATTAAGATAAACTATGAAAAAAAAAAATATTGACGATAATTGATTGCAACATAATTGTTCATTATTTAAATTTCTTTAACTGAAGCAATATCACCTTTAAATTCTTTAAACGTTCTTTTTGCAATTATCTTTATAATAAATCAGATTAGGATGAAATTTTTACAGATAAATAGATAAATAATTTAACAAGTTTTTAAGGCTTGTCTGACCAATTGACTGGACGATGAATAATCTCAATGTGGCAAAAAAAATAAATTAAATTAAACCCTATATATTAAATAGTTGCAGTAAGTATAAATGATTATTCGCGTGTGTTTACCTGTATAAAATAAGCCTGTAAATACATAGATATAATTAAACAGCTACATATGATCATAGTGTTAATAAAATGTGTCTCTTTACTAGCAAAATGAAACAATAACACTCAGTTATAAGGGATGCTCCGAACACATTTTGTATTTACATTGTAGTTCAGTCGTGTGTGTAATAAATACACTGGGGATAGGACACATCTGAGCGTGAAAAATTATCCACATGTTCAGTTCTAATACTAACACTTCTGGTACGATTCTCCACCACCCTCTAACCAACACCACTTGAACTTGACAATATTCATATGGAGACAATACACTTGGTACTCGATTCTCCATGAAAGATGATTATATATTCCTCTGTACTCTGTGCAATGAAATGATTTTTTTAAATATATCAAACATAAATGGAATAAAATAAACTGCAAATTAATTTTAATTCAATGAATAGGTAGTAACGATTTTTATGACAAAATAAATGTTTTAAAATAAATAATATTAAATAGGTAAAACAAAACACCTTTTACTCATAGTGGTAAAATAAATTTATTTTATCGATTACAATTTTGTACAAATTATAATTTTCTGCGAGAAGGATATTTATTGTATCTGCATTGATTATTTTTACAATACATAAGCATAGTTTTTTAAATAGCATGCGGTTAATTTTAATCGTTTTTTAAGGATTAACCCACAAGTCTCTATTCTAGAGGCTTGTCAGCAAGTAAAGAGAGAGAATAAGAAAAAAAGTTATGAAAAATATGTAACACCCAGACCAATTGAGAATTAAACCTTTCTTGCATTTTCTTCTTGCAGCTGGCGGGAATCAAACCCACGACGCTAATTTCACAGTAAGTCGTCTAACTAAGGCGCTTGTTATTTCTTTCAAATAAATAAACCATCAAGCGATTGCCAGGTAGGGGTAGGCAGAGAGGATATAATGTCATATCAATATGTCTTCCCACCAATTATTCCGAATTTTGACATGTTAATATTAAAGTATATATTGAAATGAATCACACAATGTACTTTCAGGTGTTCCTCATTTTTTGCATCCATCAATTCAATTCGAAATAGAATATGAACATAAATTGCATTTTCAAAAAATTAGCCGTTCTTTCGCTGTGCATTTGGATTACACATATAAACTAACACAGCAACCTTTCTTAATGTTTGTCTCAGCCTTATGCAATTTACGCATCTTGACAGCTTTTCAAAAATATGTTTTCAAAGACCGAATGCTTAAAAAGGGATTAAAATAATACGAATTGCGTTTGAAATACCATTGAAATATTTTTCTATTGACTGATTTGTAAATTGTCTTTCGCCAAATCAAATATATACCATATACTTACAAAATGAAATTTAAGGGTGAGAAAGGGGTTGGTGGAATAGCTTTTTGTTAGGTATTACGTCTTTTTTACACTTTTTACAATTATCATTTTTAGCAATTATCCATTTATACAAAAAATACAAGTATAACTACTTAGAGCGCTTAGAAATTTATATCCACGATAGAAGAAGTCAGGTACGGATTCGCAACGCAAATATAACCATAGCACATTTGAAGTTTATTTTTCATCAACAAACAAAGAAAGTAATTTACATATTATTGTATACTTTTCTTCGTTTGCTGGGGGCTGTTTGTCGGGGGAGGAATGGCTTGAATATTTGATAACCGTTTCTGTGACAAATAAATGCCCCGAGGGAGATGACTGTTTCGCCTTTCCTAATGCCTGAGCCTACTCACTCAACTCTCGGCTCCTCAGAAAATACAGCTCACGAAAGTATTTTAATATCGTAAAAAAATCGCTTTTGTGTTTAGGTTTGTTGACTTCATTAAATTAGTTTTGAAAGAAAAAATTTAAATATACTCGGGAAAAAAACACGTCATGTTTTAATAGGATAATAATTTACTCACTCTATTCAAATTCCTTAGAGGGTTTTTAGTACTTGTCTACAAATATTTTGACAAACCAGTACTTTTGAGATATACGGCTTTAATTAATTGGATTATTTAGACAAAACATCCATTAGGGGTACGTTACTATTTTGTTTTATATAAATTTACTGATGTAACGATTATATAAAAAAATGATAAAAATGAATGAATATAATTTTTTAATTATAATTAATTGCAAAATACTAAAACAGTAATTCATAATAATATATATGTTGGTCTAAAATTAAGGTTTACGTAAATAGAGTTTAGAGTTTAGTTAATAGAGTTTAAAAAAACATACTTAAGATACTGATGCAAATGTTATTTTAAAACCAAAACTTTTTTTCTTTTAAAGTATTAAAAACGTTTACTATATTAAAATACAACCATAGTTTAAGGAAAACACTCCTCATTGACCATAAAATATTTTAAATGCAGAAAACTGTTCACAAATGATTTTAAACAAAAAAACAAACTAAAGTCGGGTTGTGGTCCCGTGGCTAGTGTCTCGGACTCACAGACCAAAGGTCCGTGGTTCGAATCCCACTCTACCCCAACTTGATTCCATTTTCTAATAGTGAGTTATTTACAACTCGTTGAGAATGGCAATCAAAATTAAATATTTGGGTAAATCATAAGAACGCAAATATTTCTTTTTTTAAAAAAAAAAAAAAAAAAGGTTGATGCATCTACAGTTTATTTATTTATACTTTCAAAATGTTTGTACCCTTTTTTTTATACAGAATAATGTTCCCTCACTGGGGTTGTCTCGTGCCAATGGAAACATTTTACAACAATAAAAACATAATGAACCTAATAAACCTAATTATCATTAACATAATGAGCAATTTAAACTAAAATAATGATAAAAAACACACCAATTTATATAGACCTTTGGACCAAATTTCATAAACTGTACACAAATTTTTACCTATTTGGCTTGATCCACTCTTCGATCTGTGCGCAACCCACCTCCACTATCCGTTTCTTAATGGCAAATTTATATTGTGAGTACTTACTAATTGTCTTTGTGGATAATGGAAGTAGATTGTACACTTTAACCGAGTAGTAGGCCAATCCTCTTTGACCGAAAGTTGTATTATGTTATAGTTATATATATTATATTCATATACAATATATACATATATGAGGCCGAGTCTAGAAGAGAAGTGAGGAAACATGATCGATGGAAACAAGAAATAGTTAATAAATCAAATACTTGTGCACATAAAAATGTCTGCCTTAAAACAGGTTATAATTACCATAACCATAAGTATCTAAGGAAATTCGTTGGTTTTTAAAAAAAATTGTTTATAGACTATCAAACAAAGCTTATTTAAAAAAATAAAATAATATAATACATCATTTAATTAATTGTTGTCGGTTGTGAATTTATATAAGGAATTATTAATGTTCATGGATACCCGAGAGAGAGGGGAGGAAAGTAGAGTTGGAGCAATACAATGTCTTCTCCCTTCTATGTCTTCTTATTTAATTTTTATACATTATTTTTAAGAATCTAAATTTTTTCCCCTCTCCTTCCGTCTTCATAATAAATTAATATGAAATCTGTAATTGGTCTTACTTTTTTTTATTGTTTTCTTGTACCTTGTATTTATAAAAAAGACTATGATTTCCTTTATGAATATATACTAAATAAATAAATATTATCAGCGCTTCGTTTTTTTAAAGATTTGTATTTTTTTTTATTACTTCGCGTGTGACGTCACCAGTTCTCTTCGCCGAGTTCTGCTCCTTGATAAACTGCACAACACTTCATCATCGGTCGATTCGAAAGAACTAATGACGTCAATCAAAGCAGTTCATTTTTATGAATTTTTTCATACATTTTCAAGAAACTTCGTCGTTCAATTTAATGCTCTAATTTTTACCGCGCGGAAGAAATCATTCTTTATATCCAATTTTCCGCAGCATTGAACTTCCTCATCTTTATATTAATAAACTGTAAATTTTTTTTTTATAATCCATATAGTATTCTTTGCCCAATTATTTTTAGTAATTATATTTAGAGTGCAAGTTAATATGAAAAACTTTTGTTCAATTAAATTTCATATTTAAGAATATATTATTAATTTACCATTGTTTCCTTGGATGCGTATTTTTGTTTACTTCTTTATTTCAAGGTGTTGTACATAATTTAAATTGTATACCGAAGGATTAATTGCCAAATGGCAACTTCTTCCAACCAACTGATAAAATAAACATATTATTTAGATAATTTAAGTTTTTATATTGCTCTATAAACGTCTTATTTATAAAGTATAATTGTTTCATTCTTTTTGTTTTTCATTATTACCAATTTTAAGATTAAATTATTTTCCACTATCTTTTGTTGTATTTATATTTAGAACATAATTTTTGATTTTCTCATGTTAATTGTTATATTTTATTTATAATCTTAGATGCGCTATGTTTTATTCTAATTTTTTGTTTTTTTTATTAAATTGTTCGTTTTAATTAAAGTATTATTCTTTCTATTATGTAAACATAATAAATTGTCCACGGTTGTTAAAACCGTTGATGTATAAAAAAATAAATATAAAAATAGCTAAAAACAATGTTTTGTAACGTGACTTTCGCCGGTGCTGTTTTAACCCTCACACATCTATTGTTGTATTGACATATTCAAATGACATCATTTTCACATCTCAATTTAAGGGGGGACCACTCCATACAATACAGAGTAATACAGTAACTCTGTATACGGTTATGGCTGGGATGAAGCTTGCCTATCAACTTCATATAAGCTTATACAAACACACACGAACAAAGGTGAAGTGACGGAGATGAAAATTGTATTTGCTGACAAAAGCAATACACAAAATAAATACCCATTATCATTTCCCTATTCTTTTCCGAGACATCTGCGTCTGCGTCGTTCATTTTAACCTCTTTGGATATTTTAAAGTATGTATCAAGTCTTTATGGTAAATGAACGATCATCATTTGGTGTTAAGGCTAATTTTTATTAGATTAAATTTATTAACAGTGACGCGTATTTATAAAATGGAACTTTGTACTATTGTTAAATCAATACACGAATATTTGAGTACACAGAAAAAAAGCAACTTTCATAACACCAGGAATAAAAGTAAATTATGAACTCAATTGGCGAAACAATCATTTATACAAAGAGGGCCCGAAATAAAATAATAAACTGTAAAAAGTATTTTTTATAAATAAATGTTTTTATGCTATAAATGAATATTTGGAAGATGCAATATAATAAATTAAAATGAATTCAATATTATTCATGTAAGCAAATAGACACCATAATCTTGTTTAACGTTTTAACTGTTTCCAAAGTTTTTTTATTTTTAAATTATATTTGACTATTGTATTTTTTATTAAGATTGGTTAGACTGTACTAAATTGCTAGTGACAATAAGTCTGCCATTTAACTATGTTTATAACTAACTGTTCTTTTTTTAAAAAAAACTTTGATTATTGAAAAATATAAACGAGTATATGAAAATAACATTTTATATGTAAGTATAAACTCATATGAATTTATTTAATATGTAATATATTTTATTTACTAACTTTGTATACTTTGTGGAAATCTGTTATTGATTTTGAGTTTATACACTATATCGGTTTGTTTTATATGTAGAACTGCTGGTTTCACCAAAAATTAAATAAAATAAATAATACCTTTGTTATTATTTTTGTATGTATGACATTGTATTTTATGGTTAAAAAAGATTTTTTATTTTTTTTATTACTGGCTAAAACGGTTGATTAACGCACGGAATGTTCCAGGTGGGAATTCAAATGCGAACACAAAACAGTGATTTTTCTCTCAAGCCTGTACTGCAATTTACCACTCTAATTGGGACTCCTGACCTTTTGTGGGGTAAAAAAATCAACACAATTATAATGATAATAATTTCCTTATCCGCATCAAGTGATATTGGAACACCGCACTAGTAATCCAATTTCAGCGTATCTAGATCTCTTTGTTACGTTGAAGGTAAGGTGATCAGTCTTCGAGTGTGGAATCACCTTAAAAATTAATGTTTCTCGTCCACTCGGCCAGGATTCTTATCTAGGACGTCGATCATAATCTCAAGTCAACAACTGAGCTATAAGGCGGACTTATCTGCACTCGATTTCCCTTTTTCAGGATTTTTATCTGAGAGTAGCCATTGAGTTAAAAATACCTGTCCAGAGTTCTGGTTCTATTTCACAGACAGAACTGAATTCTTTACCTGCCCGGACACGGAGTAAAAAAATGATTATTCTGTTTCATATATTTTATGTAGGTGTTTATTCCGTAATACATGACTCTGCTTACATAATTTTCATTTCCCGACATGTTAGAAACAAAATCCGTGTAAATATTTAACAAGTCAGATAGTTGATACGTTATTTTAGTAAAGTAAAATATCGGGATAGTAAATTAAAGTAAAATACAATAATGTCATAACACTTGAGACAAGACCCTTTCCTTAAATAAGACATTATTAAATAGGATGATGTCATTAACCTTTTGATCGTTTGTAAAATAATAAATTGGACTTTATTTTTCAACGGCTGTAAAATGTTCAAACAGTTATTATCCCTACTCCGCGGAGAGTCCGAGAGATAAGTAATGGTCACTACGATACGCAGTTCGCAGATATCGCTCTGTGCGAATTGTCACTTGAAATATGGTTTTTTGACGATTGCGTTATAATTTGCATTTTAATTCTTTATTTTAGGTGTTTTCCAATACAAAATGAATAATTATGATGATTAAGGTACTACGTAAATAATACGTAAATGTTATTTCACAATTATTTGACTTTAAAGGCTAGGAAAAACGAATTTAGTATGGGTAACCTTAGGTTACCACACGGGGACTTTAGGAAGTTTTTTCGCATATTATATTAAAGGTTGTTTAAGTAAAATATTTTCCAAATTTTACATGATGGAGTTCAGATTAAATTAAAGAAATCAAATTACACGATAACTGATTTAGATGAATATATACCATTAGCATAATATTATAAATAAAACCACGATTACCGTTTTAAATTTTAAAATTTACGTTTGAATGTATCAAAGTTTCATATTACTCAATAAGAGGGTTCAAAGTATTGAAGAGACGGTGAAACAATATCTTGAGAAAGCAGTTTTTTAAGCTAGTAGAAAAACGGTTGAAGAAGAATTTTAATCAAAGTATTTCTGCTTACGGTAAAAATGAATAAAGAGTAAGTTATAAAAGTTTTAAAAAATGCTTTAAAAACAAACATACATATTTCGAAATTTAATTTTGAAACGTTCTCAATTTAGAGCACTTGGAAAAAACGAACGTCGAAAAAGAACATAATAAACATTTTAAAGCATCATCATATCCTTTAAAATCTTGCGCTCTTATTCAACGATGGTAAAACTAAATATATAAAAAAAACAACATTTATTTTAGAGGAATGAGAGCATTCGAAAACCATCAACATTATTTTACTTTGTAAGCTAGCAAGTAAAAAATATTACATCTGTGCGGACTGTTAGCGCCACTCTGCGGCAGGTAGCAAAAGCTTTCCTTGAATAATCGTCGGATGAACGTGAAAAATGAACATATCCTACCGCATAACATTACGCAATTGGATCGATCGAAAATATCCTAACAATATTTAAGTTTGACTAAATTTAAATTATATTGCGAGCTACATTTAGCTGTGATAGCAGTAGGTATAACAGATCGGCATCTATTCACGATTTAAAATATGCATATTTTGAATTTCCCGAAAACGAGACGCTATGCGCTCTGTGTGACAAACGGCACGTATGACGTTTTGGCCCCAGACTTGTACGCATTGTTTATTAGAAGCCCAGTCGGCAGTCGTAACGCGTGACGTAAGAATGACGTGATCCCAACTGAGAGCCGTTTTGCATGTGCGCTTTTTTAAACCGAAAAATTTTATGACTTGAAAATACCCTATCGTATTTTTTTACGCGGCTGAAAAATAATTGTAATATTCATTTTTGTGAAAACTGAAATGATAAATAACCTCAGAGTAATAAGGCGCTACTGCTGTAGAGTCGCTCAAGCGGACAAAAATCTATTGCAAGCGCAGTGACGAAATCGTCCGTTACGCGTCTGTTGTTAAACCAAAAACAAAACCAATATTTTATTAACACTTTTGTTCTATGCGAAATGCCGTCTTTACAGCCGTGGGACATTATTACTCTGAGTAAACACAGTATTCCAGTGGCATAATTTTATTTTTTTTAGTGTCCAGCCGGATGAAAAATACAGTTTAGTGCGTGAAATAAAATCAGAACCATCGACGAGTATTAACAACTCGATGACTGCTCTTACCTAAAAATCTTAATAAGAAAATCGAGTGAAGATAAGTTCGCCTCGTTGAGTAGTAGTTGGCGAGTTCACCAATTACTCATGAGATTCTCGGTTCGATTCCTGGCAGGGTGGATAAAAATATTGATCATAAAGGTTGTTTAACCTGAAATATTGAAATGTTTCTGGACTGGCGGCACCTGAAGTGTGGGACTGAAAAGATTTCCTCACAAAACAGATTATCGAAATACGCTGCTGTTGGTTTACATATTCAGTGGGTTTACATATGTACCACTGGGTTCGTAATGGGGAATGAATTAATGATTATGATATAAATAACAACAAGTAGCGTTCACGGTTATTTACACGGTTTTTAAGATAAATGTATGTAAAAATAGTTATGGAAATTCGAATGTTGAAAAGAAGAATTGTATTACAATCGAACCACAGTAAAAGAACATCGAATGATGAATAGTATTTATAAAAATAGTTTGTAGGTACTGAATAACACATGTTTTTTAAATTAAAATATGTTTATAATTTATTTATTTTTATTTTTCATTTATTTATAAATCATATAACACAAAGTATTTTACTTTTGTTATTTAAATTATGAGTATAATACGTTGAATTACATTCCCAGAAGTTACAACAACTCAATTCGGGACATAAATAATATTAACATTTGGAAAATAACACATATTGAGAACAACAAAGAAACAAAGCATGTTTAGCACTTTTATATCTAAATATAGCACAACAATATATACGTCAAAAACCTTTTCTTACACAAGCAGATAAATATATGAAAAAACGCTTTTAAAAATAAAAAAAAGTAGTGAATCTACTAAAGGAGATAAGGTCATTAACATCACATGCTATGCAGATGATGCTGGATGCCTAAGAAAAATCGTATAGTACAATGAACACATGATTATTGGAAACATAATTCAGATATACAAAACGTGTGTCAGACCAAATCATGGTGTATACAACAGAGGCGAGGATAGATAGAGAAAAAATAAAAAATACGAAAAACCTAGTAGAAAAACTTAATAAAAAAACCAAATAACGTCAGAGATGAAAGTACTAAAGGCAATCGCAAGGAAACCCAAAAGAGGCAGAATCTAGAGTCAAGAAGTTAGACGGATTTTTACAATAGTTCTAGCGAATATGTGTATATTAAAATAAGCACCATATATTGGTAGAGATAAATTACCACGAATTAATTATTAGTTAAAGTTTGGCGTTCTTTTTTTTTCAATTTTTCTTATGCACATACAAAAATAAACTCGATACCTGCATTAAAATAAAATGATTTGAAAAAGACTTATCTCGGGTTGTGGTCCCGTAGCTAGTGTTGCGGATTCACGGATCAGAGGTCCGAAGTTCGAACCCCACTCTACCACAACTTGATTTTCATTTTCTAATAATGAGTTTTTTAAAACTCTTTGAAAATGGCCATATTTTTTTTTATAATTGGGTAAATTATAAGGACGCTAATATTTATTAAAAAAATAAAAAATAATAAGACTTACAACTTCCCTTCGACAAATAATCCGTTGCATAATTCATAAAAATGCGATTATCATAAATAAATCATTTGCTTAATCGATACGCGAATAATCCCTTCCCGCGCGACGCGACTCGGCGCGCCCCCTTTATGGATCCTTGTTCCGTCATATATCAAAATATTATTACATGTGTAATCGTAATAGACCGTTATTATAAGGAAAATATGTCGACTGTCAGGGAGAGTATTATACAAAACAGCATTATCCGATTTCCGCCACGCGCCCAAGTCGTTAGAGAAAATACTTTTGGACCCATTCCACTCTCGCGATGTATAAATCATTCCTATCAGAATAGAACGCGATGATCAATGAATCAAAAAGTGAAAAGGATCGCGCCCTGGGAATCAACACTACAATTATTAATATGTCATTTTTGTAATCAGGATTCATTTTACGTGAATGAACTAAGTTTGTACATATACATAATTGTTATGTATTTAAGCGTTGTTTTAATAAATTACTTTGAAATTTATAAAATTACTTTTGGTTGACAAGTTAAATAGATTAGGTGTTAACATAACTTGTGTCAGTTTTTTTTTCATTTAAAAATGAGCTCCATTAGTAAAACAAAATTGCAAATGTTATACGACAGAACATTTTCTTCTTCACAATGGAATGTATTTTTTTTTACGACACACATTTAATTTGATTTGATTTTTAGCCCTAAAAATGGAATGTCCCGTAGATGAAAGTGATCATTTTCGACACCTCTTCTGGTTGCGTTAAATATAGGGAATGAAAATAAAACTACCAATGCAGCTTGCGATGTTTGCTCAGTGTACGGTGAAGATGATAGCATAATAGGGATTCATGGAACTGATACTTAAACTAATTTGTTGTAAAACAATGAAGGAGATATGTTTTTGACTAATTTGTATTTTTTGTTTTTGTTGTGTTTACTTGTTCTTTTCATTTCTAAAAAACAGACACAACTTGTGTTATTGTTACTTATACACCCGATACATACCAACCTATATTTATTATATACAGTGATCTTAGTAAACGGTTAATCCTTATATATCAATATACAGGTAATATAAATAAATGAAATTGAATTTCACAACTAACAATTTTCTCGGTGGAACTGCATTTGAAGTATAAAAGACTGGAGGCCAGAGTCAGATTTCTAATAATATATGAAATTTCGACAAAAAGTTACACAAACAATTCGTACTAATGTTTTTTTGTGTTTTAAAACCGATACAAAATATCAATTTCATTATGGGTACTATACATTTTACATCAGAACAATATCTTTAATTTGACTTGCTTCTTAAAATTCATTATTTAAACAATTAAAATGTAATCTAAAATAAAACGTACTGGCATATTCTCGTCGCATCGTAAATCTGGTTATTTTAAAATAATATGTTAGCATCCATCAGGATTAAATAGGTAGGTATTTGTATAAAAAAGAATGCCTAGTTGAAGCAATAGATCAGATCAAGTCAAGAGATCGTAATCCTTGTTTGATCGCGTGTTGCACATGCGCAGTTTGTATTCCTCCCACCGCCATACGAGAAGATATCCCAGGAAGACACAAAGTGGAACCCCACAGATGGTCAATGTGGCTGCACTTTATTAAACGTCCATTAAAATCTTCCTATTAGGCCGTTGTTTAATCTAAATGTGCCGTGTGTTTATGCTTTTATGATGTGTTTATTTGTGGAGCAATCATAAATGTCTCGAAGCGCTCGTGCCTTGAAATATTCCAAATTGTGTACGTAATTTTTATGAGTTCCAAATAAAATTACTTAAAGGCGTCTTCTGTTATAAAACAATGGCCTTTCTTAGAAAAACATGGATAAAAGATAAATATGCCTGTTTAACTGCTTGCTTACTTAAATTTCGTGTGTATAAACATTGAATTGCGTCAGATATAACATAACATTTCATGTTGTGACGTCGAAAATTCACTTTTTCGTGAACTATTATAAAAAGTTTATATTTTAATATATTACAAACCTTGTACAATTTGTTAATTTTACATAAACTAATTTATTTTTCATGTTAGATGCTGTTTTGGTCCGAGGGCAAAAGTCGACTATTTCTTGTTTTTTATTTTCTCCGGTAAAACCGTCGTATAGATCTTGATTTATAAGTCTTGTTAATTCTTGCCTTGTCGATTTTTTTATTTAGTACACCAGTACATTATGTGAATGTCTACTACTGTTTTTGTCATATTTAATTTCGTTTCCATAAGTTCTTTTAATTTATATTTTATTCATTTGTTTGATCATCTCTAATTAATAAAGGTCAGGTAAATTAAATTGTTTTACCATTTTACACACTTAAACATATATAGTTATATTAGTTTACTAAAAACCTATAGATTTTACCGGCTTCAAACAACAAGGAAACTGAATTAAATGAGTGTAATTTTTCAGCATTGTCACTTCAGTCGAGTTGACATTAGTGTGGTTGGTAGTATCCCGCGGGACAGTTCCGGGAACAGGCGGGAACAGCCACTAATCCCGAGGCTCACTATGAGGCCATGAGGTTGAGCTTCTTTTAACCCGACCATTTTGTTAACTCGCCTCATGCACTGCACAGCATGTGCGCACGGCACGCTCTCTAACAGCCCATCGTCAAACGGCTTAACCTTTTTTGTCTTCCTTGCCGAGAATTTTCAATAAATCACATAACCATTATCATGTTTAAACTTTAGTTACAAACGTTTTATAAGAACATTGCAGTGAGGGTATAAAAGTTACAATCTATTACAAAGTTTTTTACCTGTGAATCATTTGATATTAATTTATATCGTTTATTCTGCATTCAAATAGTATAATTATTTGTTGAAAAAATAAGAAACGAAGAAAGAAAGATAAGATTAATAAATGGTCTTTGAGATGGTTTGGTCACGTAGAACGAATGGACGACGAAAAAATGATAAAACAATTATATTTGGCGAAAATGTAAAATGGTTACGTGAGCAAAACGCGACATGATCAGATTAACCAAAATCTTAAGTCTCGTCATGTCAAAAGCAGACAGAACCAAAGGGCATGTATGACAAGATGTATGAATGTGGAAGAAGCTAGGAATATATGCCAGGATAGATGTGAGTGGTGGTCTATTCTCTCTGCCTACCCCTACGGGAAAATGGCGTGATGGTAGTAGTAGTAGTAATGTGTAAAAAATAATAAGTTTACAGCAAACAACTCAAAAACATCTTTCTTCGAATGGTCTTATTTTTGAAAAAATATATAATTTTTACCTTGTAATATACTCAAGACTATGATTATAAATAAGTACATAAGTTATCTCAATAATCAATCAAATAAACCTATTTCTAATGACATTTTATTGCTAAAACTGTTATTTTTTATTAATTGAATGAATTATTACTGTGGATTTCACTTATTTAATAAGCACCGTAGAGTAACTACTTTTTATAATAACAAATTCAAGGACCTCACAGTTTCAAAAGTTCTATTCCTTAAACCAGTGTTTTTCATTCGCGACCCTCTCGGGGGCCACAAAGCCTTGCTCGGGGGGTCGCGGCCGGAAGCAAAATTATACGTAAAAATCAAAAGCTTTAAGTTCTATACTACCACAAAAATATAATGAATTCAAGGAAAAGAATGCGCCTGTTTATTTTTAACAATATGGTCAATAAGCAGATTTGTGGCTCTATTTTTGAGACGCAAATAACCAACATTAGTATACGTGGGTAGAATATGGTGAATAGCACTAATAATTTAAGAGCTTACCAGATTATATTATTCTTTTATTTATTTTTTATATATGCAAATAACAAAATATTAAAAAGCCACTAAATTTCCTCATTCTGGAGAATTTATTTCGCTTTATAGTATTTGTACTTTATCATTTATTTATAAACGTAAATTATGCTTTAATACTTTTTTCGTCCATTTCTTTTAATGTTTGTTTAGAAAAGATGAAGACATTAATAACTCGCGTTAAAAATAAAAAAAATGTTTTAAGTGCTCAAAGCATTCTCCTTCGTTCAAAACCGTTATCTATCAGACGTCGCGTATGATTTACGGTGAGGGGTTCAAAAAATCATTGAACGTGTCAGTAAGCGCCTTGTAAATCACGAACATAATATTTAAGGCGATAACAAACGGAAGCCGCCCTCTTGCCATGACATAATAGTACCGTGACTGTCATGTCAGCCGAATGATGGTACTAAGTATGACGTATGATGTTGTAAAGCCATAATTAGCATTCGCATCGTGAAATCATTATCAATTTTGAATAGCAATTGCACTTCGAAAAATATTTGCTAATTCAAATAGAATGCTGCCTCGAAGATCAAGGTTCATTATTTTATGGATTGCTAATGGAGCATATCTAGATTTGAAAGTAGTGATAAAATTCATAACAAGCAAACAAAAAAAAATTAAACTTTTTGTTTTCACTAACTGAAATCGATATTTTTATTTTATTTTATTTGGGAAATCAACAGTTCTACATACATATTTATGGTAAACAAACAGATATAGTGTATAAACTCAGAACTAATAACAGATTTCGACAAAGTATACAAAGTTAGTTAAGAAAATACATTACATATCAACTAAATACATTTAAGTTTATGCATATAAAAATGTTATTTTGATGTACTCGTAAATATTTTTCAATAATCAAAGAAATTTTTATATTTATTTTAAGGACATTAAGTTGGGTTAATCAAATCAAATTAAGTTAATCATTTGACATTTAAGTGTGTTGAAACAAATTTTTCTTGCACTCGTACAAAATAAGTTGGAAGAAAATGTTTAAAAAAATGTATTAATTGTTGTCAAATATTTTTTTTAAAACTAGAGAGGGGCCAAAAATTTTTGGAACGAAATATTTTATGTAGGAAGCAGCGAAATAGCAAAAGCATTTCACACGATAAAAAAAAATTCCGTTTGCTAATGAAATAAAGTAAAAATAGCAATATTTTCCATCACTACCGTCATGTCTGCCAAATGACGGTAGTGAGTAGTACCTATGTAAGTATGAAGTATGAGGCACTCAGCGAAGTTCACAGCGGTCCTGACACGCCCGCGCCCGCGCCCGCGCCCCGAGTAACGAGTACCTAATACTCGCTACTGCTGACTAACTAACTGACTGACTGACTTTACCCGCTTGTCTTTAGCTTGAGGTAGTAGTTATCACTCACTCGGCCCCACCAAGTTATGATATATGTTCCAGTGAGGTTCTAAAGTTCTTAGACTAAATGAAAACACGCTTTCTTCTAGTTGAAACGTTTTTTTTCGCACCACATAGTAAATAATGCACTACGATAATAAAATCATCTATAGTGCTATTCAAATTGTGATTTCGTCTAA
Organism: Micrasema longulum; assembly: GCF_059751315.1. Taxonomy (NCBI): domain Eukaryota; kingdom Metazoa; phylum Arthropoda; class Insecta; order Trichoptera; family Brachycentridae; genus Micrasema; species Micrasema longulum. The sequence goes on from NW_028277546.1 coordinate 1,005,323, forward strand.
TGTTTCTCGTAATTCCATAGTAAATTGAAATTAATTTTAAAAAGGCATTTGAACAGTGCGTTTAAATGTTTTATAACTGTATGTTAGTGCCTTACGGTGAACCAAGTAAACATTTTTTTTAAGCCAATCAACAGGCTTAAGTAAGCCCTAGTAGATTGGCATAAATGAGTTATACTTAATTTAAGCCTTCTTAAAATCTACTTAAATCAACAAAGTGTACAATTAACAAAAGGCATGTATATAGCATAATCTAGGCGGAAATGGCAAGTGTGACATCGCGAGTCAGGAGAAACAACACCGCTTGGTTCTTAAATGCATGCCCTTGCTGTAGGAACACATCGACAGTACCGTTTAGTGAGATTTCGTTCACTGTTCTGAGGTTCCTTGGCAGAGGGGAACAAAATCCGATGTTAGTTTTATAATATCCCACAGCAAAGACAGGATTGGTACGCAAGTTACGGCGAGGTACATTAAAGTTTATCTAAGCAAGGATATCATGGGCGTCTATACAGTAAGTTTTCGCTTGTGTAAGTCACACTTAATTTTAATATCAGCGCATAAAATTTCAATCTCTATCACTTCTATATAATATTATTTACACCCCTTATGGTCTAAAATATCTTGCTGAGAATTTAATTTATCTTTCTGAATATGGTTGTTTGCTTTGCTCTTCTCAGGAGGGACCAATTTTCATTCCTTGGCATAGCACACCATTTTTCAGCAATTCTTTTTCTGTTTAAGATGGTGACTTTGTAATGATGTACCTCTTTAAATAAAAAATGCACCTCCTCTGGTTTCCTTCAAGAAACCCCTAAAACATATCTTTAATATATCTTTAAAACCTCAACGTCCCTTCATTTTATGTTTTTTTAATAATTTTTTTTTATTCCTTTTCTTTGGTTCCTCTTTCTCTTATCTTCCAAACTCATTATCCGATTCCACATTCCTAATCCTTTTATAAAAAGAATAATGTACTTTCATTAAAGTTAATATAGTGCCAACCTTATCTCCCTATTTAAAAATAGCTTTTGTTTTTTACAATTTTTTTTTCACGGATGTATCTTTTGACATATATTTTGTTTTTTAGTACAAATTTTTACCAACTCTTCTTTGGACCAGTCTGTTTTTTGGTTGGCTGGAAAATATTGCTTTTAGCAATAAGTCTACTCAAGTGCTGATTCATTGTACTTGAAGATTTAAATAAATACATCAGTACTAAAACTTCATGATACGCACACATTTAAATACAGTTATTAAGCATCCAAACGCACTGTACGTCAAAACTACATTTTTTTAATGTTAGAAACTCGTTTTTCTAATTTATATTGATACCTTGATATTGTGCATGTGTCATCCGAAGATCCAAAAAGAAACTATTTTGAAATATATTATTTTTCATCATTTCTCTATCCTAGTGGTGCATATAGTACTACATTGGCACTCCTATGGCAGCTTATCTAGATCATTTTTGTTGCATATAAGAGAAGGCAATCAGTCTTACGTTTCTGGTACCAGTTCAGGAATCACACTTCAGAAACACTTACAAGTATTTCCCATTCACCCTTCCAGGAACCAAACCTAGGACCTCAAGAATGGTAGGTGAAAGCGCCAATCAATACGCATCGGGGTGAACTTATCTTCTTTAGTTTTCTGAGACTTTTACCTGAGACTAGTTATAGAGTCAAAAACGCTAGTTCTGGGTTCATGTTTTTTTTCACACATTCACACAAATCGATTTTTTTTTAAATATTTGAACGGCAAAAATAACAGCAAAAAAATATCAAAGAGCCAGAAAATGTTTAAAAAAATTACTTTTCTATGAAAACACTAAAGGGTTAGTTTTCATGTTGGTACACTTGTGTTGTGTAGTTCGGTTAAACGTTTTATTATATTTGATAATATTATTTATTTATTAATTTAAACAATTTAAATCCATAATATGCATAAAGGCGAGCATATTCCCTTAAGGCAATTTCTTCTTACCTACCCAAACCGTTCAATTTCAGAAAATCAGTGGTATATGAACATATTGTTGGTTTATTAATAATTTCTTCATGGAAAAAAATATTGATAATTTTTTTTTTAAGAAGCGAAAATTGACTAAATATCTACACTAAACTATGAAGAGAGGGGCGGGTAAAGAGGGTACATAATATACAAGTTATTTACAAATAAGTTATAATTTTCAATCGGTGGCAATCAAGATTTGTTTAATGTTATAATAAAATATATACGTAAATGGACTCTAATGCAGAAACTTCCTTACTGTTTTACTTTAATCACGCTTCATAATAGATTAATATTTAATAATTTCTTTAAAAATTGTTAAAAAGATCTGTGTAGTTGAATGGCGAACCGCACTCCGCAACAGCCCATTAGTAACCGCATCGCTTCATAAGTAAGCTTTACCAAACCAAATTTACGATCCCCTAAACTCTCACACCACTCCATCACGCAATCTTGTTATTAATGGAAATGATGATAAACTGTTCCATAATATAACCACTTATCCATAAATTGCCTACATAGGTGAATGAAAGAGTGTGCTGCAGAAATTATTCTAATAAATTCCAGAATTAAGAAACATTTTTTGAGTGAACGCGGTTGAAATGCGATTTTTTAGACGAATGTGTGGGAAATCAATGTATGACAGGGTAACGAATGATGAAATCAGGCGAGAGTGTAAATCTGAGTCAAGTATAATTGATAAGATTAAGAAAGGGTCTCTGAGATGGTTTGGTCACGTAGAACGAATGGACGACGAAAGAATGGTAAAACAAGTATATGTGAAGAAAATGAACGGCAACGTGAGACGAGGACGACCAAGGAAGACGTGGCATGATCAGATAAACCAAAATCTTAAGTCTCGTCATGTCAAAAGCAGACAGAACCGAAGGACATGTATGACAAGATGTATGAATGTGGAAGAGGCTAGGATTGTATACCAGGATAGACGTGTGTGGCGGTCCATTCTCTCTGCCTACCCCTACGGGGAAATGGCGTGATGGTAATAGTAGTAGTAGTAGTAGTAGTTTAAAAAAAAAACACGTTGATACTTTGTCGCTGAACATAGATTTAGTAGAGTTTTTAAACTTCATATTTTTGAGTTACGTTATTTATAGCTGGAAAACGTTTTAAAAAAACATTGTTTTTTTTATATTAAAAAAATGTGCTAAAATTTTGGGATTGCAATACATTTTTTTATTTTTTTTCAAATATGATTTATTAAAACATTGAATTAAAAACCTCCATTGCAATCAAACCAAAAAAAATTGAAAAAATAAAATAACTTTCTTGCTATCATAATTACAATTTTGAGTTTCGTAAGGAAGTAGTGATTTTACACAGCCAAACAAGTGACAGCACTACGCAAAAGAGGAGTAGCTTTCTCATATAAGATATATGGGTTATTTTAGACCTAGCGAAGGGAGCAAACGGTATTTTTTTGCGCCAGAACATACAAACCATATTAAAAATCTGCTCTCTCAAAATTGATGAAATAATTTATGTATTAGTTTAAATTAAATAACCTTTGTTAGAATACCATCCCATTAGAATTTTGTCTTGTTGAGATATTTACAATTGAAAACTATAAATGTATATCTACCTAATGGAAATTACATCTTAGATGGATAACGTTTTTAAAGGCGGAATATTAAGCCCAGTAATATTTTTTTTCAAATGTTGTTAAAGTATTTCACTGTCCCTAGACTGGCACCTAAAGCGTAAGACTGATCACTTTACCTTTCCATAATAAATAGTGGAAACACTCTGTATTTTATTTAACAATGCAGTGGCCTATGCACCATCGGATATGGATTTGATGATGATGATGTACAGGCGTAAATGGTCAATTTCTACCAACTTCCTAGAGGTTACAAATATATTTATATCTACCAATAAAGTTTATTTTATTAAATTGCAGATTTTTTATGCCAAGTAGTTAAAACGTGTACAAAAGTGAAGCGTAAGACTGATCATCTTACCTTGATGTAACAAAAATGATCAAGATACGCTGCAATTGGTGTACCAATGCAGTACCCTATGCACCATTAGGTGCGGAAAGGGAACGATAATGATGATAATATTTAAAACAAAAAAGAATTTTTAAAATATTTGAAACAAGAAAGAAAGAACAAACAGAAAAGAAAGAGAATTATGATAATGAGTCAAAACGTAAAAAATGCACTAAAAAAATACAAACACACAATTTAAAAAAAAACATGCAATAAATAATTATATAATATTATGGTCTGATACTTTATATGAAGAATTTGTGCGATAAGTTTTTGCGAATTAATAATGAATAATCGTTTTTTTTATGCATTTTAGAGTTTAAAAAGTTTTTAAAAAAGCACACATATTCATAAATCAATATGTCATTATTTATTTATTATTAAAGAAATCATACAGTCTTTATATAAATACAAGGTACAAAAAAACAATGAAAAAAGTAAGACCAATTACAGATTTCACATTAATTTACTATGAATGCAAGAGGAGAAGGAAAAATAATTACATTCTAAAAAAATATAAGTTTATAAAAGTTAAATAAAATGTACATAAAAGGGAGAAAACATTGCATAGTTCGAACTGTACTTTCCTCCCTCTCTCTCTGCTTTTATGAGCATTTATATTTCTTAGTAAAAGTTCACTACCAACAATAATTAATTAGATGCAGGTACTAGATGTTCATATGAAGAAGTAAAAATTAAGAGTTGAAATGAAAAATTAAAAGTTAAATTCAAAATTAAAAGGTTCAATTAAAAATTAAAATTAAAATTAAAAAAGTTAAAACTAAAAGATAAAATTAATGCTCAAATTTCAAAATTATGACTATTTTTCTATTGTTTTTCTCTCTTTAAACACATTATGATATAACTCTCTTAAGAGCGCATAAGCGTACATTTGACGCTTCAAAATAACGCTAATGGAACATGTCTTTTGACAAGTTATGGCACACCCGTAATTAGCCTCTCATATTGTACACAAGTAGTTTGTATGTAGGTACACTCACCGCCCATAAAATATGATGTTTCTACTGACGTCTGTATTTATAATTCGACGTAGGGTTAAAGGTGCTGACACGCGCGCGCGTGCGGTGATCTCCGCGTAACAGCTTTGGTTAATATGTTTACATACATCTCTTCCGAATCCCCGGTGTACCGCTCACCACTGTACTGCCTACTGCCACTGGCTGAGTTATGGTTAGGATGAACATATCACCTAACTCGGAAAATATCTGTCTGTAAATATGCCCGCATATTGTTTATTTAAGGATCGTAGGTTTTAAGTGGCTCAAATGTTGAAACATCTCGCTGGGCACGTGGTGAGCTGTGATATGGAACATCAAATCTATAGATTATTTTTCTACTCTATTGCATAAAAGTTTGTTTATCAACTCTTTGATAGGTGCATATTATTCCCATGTTATATTTATCTATTTGTACTCTTTTAGATATTCATATTGTTATCTGTAACTTGTCGCAAGATAATCGAAATTTGATTATCTTATTTTATCTCGAATAAAATCGATTAGCTCATTTTATCTCGAAAAAAAATATTTACAGAAAATTTTTATTCTCTCCACCTAAATTAAAACTATAAAAAGTCTGTATTTTAATTTGCAAATGCAAACTGTCAGTAGTGAGCAGCTTGCTCGGAAAAAGGTAAATTAAATATGATATAATTATAGCTGTTGGTTATCCAAATAAATAAAAATAAAAAATTAAAAAAATTAACTTCTGTAAATAATAATATTATTACAAATAAATAATGTTAGATCTCAGCGTTTACATTCCACAAAATGATATACATTAAACATTAACTAATTTAAAATTCATATTTCAAGAACTAACTTTGTGATTTTCAATGTTAATTAGGTACTTTCTTTCTTTAATACTTATTTTCTTTACTTTTCTTTTGAATATAATAGCTTACTGCACCAATTGTTTGCACGCTGAAATTCCTTTAAATTTAAAACTTGTAATAGACTGGGATCTCTTTTTACCACTTTTTACAAATTATCTTTTATATTGCCAAAAATTACACTTAGGATTCTCTATTTTTAACTGGTTGAGTAAATGATAAAATCATGGGGGCATTCAACCAGAACCAATATCAAAATGATGCAGGATCTACAGTATTCCAATATTAAGAAAGTTGTACCACTAGAATTATTCAATCAGAGAGATAACAAAAGACTCCTTTACAAATCACTCAAAACTCTGCCAGTTTAAAGAATTTTGTGGTTCTGCATCATTTTAGAGCAGTATAATTCTAATATTTTTCAAATTTATCACTATCATAATTATAACACTCGCTTTACTTACAATGATTTTTTTATTGATTCCTAAAATAAGTAACAAATATGGCAATACAAAATTTTGTACCTTACATTTTTGATTTAATTCCTTCTAACCTAGATTAAATAATATGGGTTATAAGAAAATATTAGAAATTGGCTATCAAGAGTTTTTTATTAATGTTCTATAAATAATGTTTTAAAATTGGATTTATTTGCATATTATTTTTTTCATGATATATTTGTTTTCTTTTTCTTTTTTTTAATAAGCGGTAACAGTCTATCTACTGTCTCTTGTTTTGACTGTAATTGATATTTATTTTTAAATAGGATTAACATTTATATAGGTAAACTTCATTAACAAGCCACAAAAAGTGGCTTGGTGGGGTGCGGTTATTGTATTTATTCGGTTTATTTATTTTTTAACTTTCTTTATTCATGCACACTTTTACGATTAAATAAATAAATAAAACAACATTTTTATTTATTTTACAGTTTTAAAATGTAATGAGGTTCATTGTTTCAATTTCCGACTAGCTAGGAAATTCCTGAGTTTAGGCAAGACTTTTTTTTTACATGTGTTTTTTTTTTAATTTAACGATACTTAGTAAATAAAATAATAATATAAAAATCAAAAATAAATATAAATTACTAAATATACTGAAAATAATAAAAATTAAAGAATAAAATCATTTCACATTACAACAGAAATAAATAATATTATAAGTAAAGTAAATATATAAGTTTAGGCATCTACAAGGCTTATCACCTTCCATTGGCTGGTTTAAGTGGCCACCTTAATCACTGTGTCACATTCACCATTTTGTCTACATTTGAACATTTGTATTGTTTCAATTCTTTCATCGTTGATGTGTGTTAAGTGTAATGTGGCCATTTAAATCAGCCAATAACAGATCATTAGTCCCGTAGATGCCCAGAATTCAAAACTAACTTGACTAATTATTTTTTTTTAATTTAAAAAATAATTATTTGTGTACTTATAATTTACACAAATATTAAGTTTTTGGGGCCATTTTCAAAGAGTTGTTAATAACTTACTATTAGAAAATAGGAATCAAATTGGGGTAGAGTGGGATTCGAACCACGGACCTTTGATCCGTGAGTCCGAGACACTAGCCGCACGACCTCAACCCGATTCTAATAATATTTTTTATCTCTGTTGTAATATGTTAATATTAACAGCTCCCTAGGGGGTTGAATCTAGTTATTGTTAACAAAAAATTGAACAAACTTTAAACATTGTTTATTAAAATACATATTTTTATTATTTGTAAACGCTCACAAGGATATTATTTGTAAACGCTCACAATATTTAAAATAAACTATTAAAAATAAATCAATTTGATTAACAAAAAGATAAACATGCAAAGCTCATCATGAATAACGGCAGAACATCACTTTGAACAAATAAGTTCACAGGCCATTAGACACAAAATGACACATCTTCCATTGTGATGCAGCATCGTGTAGCACTTATATGACAAAAGCTCCCGTAATCCTAGCGATATGCATCTCGCTCCCGTTTCCATAACGAAAGCGTTACGGGCGCCTCCTAATCCGTTGTTTTCGTTTAACGGTCGTATAACGGCCGGAAAGATAACGCCCGGAATTATGTAACGTGTTAGTGCGAGATCAGAGTGGGCGTTTTGTATTTATATTTCAGCGCCACGTGACTGTTATTATGTTTTATCTTAATATTGCTCCTCTCGGAGGCGGCGAGAGGCGCGAGGCGAGCCAGGGGCGACCCGCCACGGAGCTTCGGACCCGAGGGTATGGAAATAAAACAACCGTGTTATTATACATACTGTACTAAAACGCTGATGATCTCATATTGAAGAAATATTTATCTCAGATTGCATATCAATAACTGGATTTTTAATGTGCTCCCCCCGTACTGCAAAAAACTTAAGCCACTAAGTTATTTCGGTTTTGTTAAGTTTAATTGCGCATTCATCATTAAATGTTTCCTTTATCAAAACGTGGTTATATTAACATACTTTTGATTTATTTGTTTAATGCACACAATACGCAATTAAAACTTGTTAAAAATGAAAACTAAAATTGAAATATTCGGGTAAATTATAAAAAAGCTAAAATTAAAAAAAAAAAATCCATTAATAAATATACAAAACAATAATTACAAAAATATATACTAAATACAAAGTAAAAATGTATACATATCAAGAAATTACAGTTGAGTTATTTAATAATACACAGCAATTTGTAATAAGTAATTAATAAAAATTTTATAATTTAATTTAGTAATTAATTGTAAGAGTAAAAATAAAAATAGAATAATTCAATAAAATAATTACAGTAACACATTTATATGGTTTAATATAAAATTTAATGAACGGATTGATTAATCATTTTATTACAAAATTTGAGTTTGTCCAAATGTTTGTAGACAAAAGACTGGATTTCACACCTTCGGGAGTCATTAAGATTAACAAATTACAACAGGGATGGAGAATACCTTAAATAAGGGAATATGGAAGTCTAGGCCTTCAAAGGGCTTATGACCTGTCATTGGCTGGTTTAAGTGGCCACTTTACACACTGTGTAATATTCACCATTTGGATTATTTAAATCAACAAATGGAAGAATGAAAGAAATATGGATGTTCAAACAAAGTTTAGTTGTTATATTTTTTCTATCTGTTTCTACCTTTCTGAGAGAAGGTATCGAGAGTCGGCCTTATAATTGCTCAGTACTACCTCAGTAGATAAATACAGACGGTCGTTAAGCATATCGTCATGGCAATGGTCAACATACATAAAAATCGTATTCAAGCGAGCAGTTTATTATCGCTTAGAAGTGGGCATTTTACATCACTAAAGCCTATTTAAAATATAAATGTGAACTATTTTGAATGTCAATGAAGTAAGGAACACGGACAAATTTTTGCGGTCATTCATTGGTTTGTTTCGATCATATGATGTCGATATGGCAAATAAGTAGAACATACTGAGGGTGATGCAGATAGTACAAAAGTTAAGTTTACCTTCTCGATATGTCCAGATAAAGATAGGTTTTATAATTGAGGCCCTGGGAGTATAAAATGTAAAAACAAATAAAACAACTTTTTAAAACTGAAATAGATTGAACAATTGGATTTTAAACCAGTTATTTTTTTGTGATAAATGGGAATGAAGTTTTTATTTTTTTGTGTCTGCTCAGTAAAGTATTTTGTTTTTTATGTGTTTATTTGGTTATTTGCGGTAAAAGTGTAGTCATTCTTAACTATTGAAGATCCCTGACTGCCACTGGATTACCAACGTAGATTAGATAATTGAACTCTGGTTAGCATTTTCATAATGGTAACGTTACAACACCCGCCTGTGAGGAGACTCCATTTTCCTTTTTTTTTTAAATGCTTACTATTAAATTTATAAAAACGGAAAAACTAAAAACTTGAAAATACTCAAATTGGAAAGAAATTCATCGAATTAAGTTTTCGACCAAAGGATGCGAAATATGCTAAATTACTCCATTAAAAAAAACAAAAATTTAGAAGATAATGTATCTTCTAATTATTTTTATTAATATGCAAGTTTTACGCCGCCGGAATACCGAGTTATTTAAACTTCAGTGTGTTTTGTTTTGTAAAATGCAGAAAAAGGAAATTAGAAGAGAAAATCAATTAATAATATAGAAAAACTATGCTGTGAATGTCGTTCAATGTCCACCTATGCATGAATGGGCGATATTTAAAACTAGAAAATTAGATTTCTGATAAAAGCATCAAAAGGAAACCAAGTGAAAATAAGTCCGTCTCGTAGTGTAGTGGTTGGCGCGTTCGCTTACCATGAATGAGGTCCAAGGTTCGATTCCTGGCAAGATGAAAATTAAAAAAAAGTTTATTTAATTTGTGTAACAATTAATTAATATAACATACCAGTTATACAGCATTATGTGCAAACAGGAATATTTTATATTTTTTTGTAAAGATTGACGATTTTTATTTAAAATAGAGCACTATGGTTATTTCCATACTAGATTTTTTAGGTCATATATGTTTCAATTTTAAGTATTTATACATTCCAGTGTTTTTCTATCGCCTCAATTTACGTATTCAAGACAACTTCCTTAACTAGATAGTTTAACCTGCGAGATATTTCCGCCACTATCAGGAGAAACGGCGTCGGCTTAACTTTATATTTATACCACTACAAAAATCGGGGTCCCACTTTCGAAACGAATACTGAAATCATCCCCCAACCCACCCCCGGTTTAATAATCCTAAATTCTGCCCGACACGGCGCAAATAAACACGTACGAGTAGCTGCACTTTGCGCAACTTTACCCAACTTAAATATTCTACCCTTATGAAGGTAGTTTAAATTAATTTTTGAACGAATTATTAAAAACCTTTTATGCAAACATAATACCAAATAACCAATTACGACTCAATACCTTTGAACATATTTTTAGTCCTTTTACTTACTTTGTCATGATAGTTACTTTGTTGAAAGCCGCGTTCTCTAAGATAAGCGTAATATTACAACGGTTTCAAGAAAATTCATCTACAATAAAAAAATACGTTCGATTTTCTAAGAAAATGTGATTCATATAACTCATAAAAGATCATGTCAAAAATGTTTGCCAGGTTGTGTTGTTTTGAGAGCCGTGTATATTTTTGGTCAAATTGATTAAACACAGATAATTATCCAAAAACAGTGTTTTTATAATAATATAATTTAAATAAAATCGTATCTCAATTATTTCTAGAGGTGCGTGCTCACATATAAACAATCCCTTATGGAACCTTTTACATACAATGTCATTTTTATTATTACTTTGCAAACAAAGTGATCACACAAACTAGACATCCATGTAAAGTAGTTTCTTTGATTTTATTTGAGTAAAATGTTCCGCGGAAGACATTTTGTAAACGAGTGAGGGTATTTTAATAAATATGTACATATTATCACACCAAATATCATGGCAATGAAATACAAATTTAATGTAGCCAATTATTTTTAAATAAAATTAATATAATTGAAGCAGTAAGACTATTATTAAATAATATAACTAGAACATATAATATATTATCTTTAGTAAAGTAACCATTAATGAAGGAACAGTCATGTTTTGAAACCGGCTGGCATATTAAATATATTTGATGATATTTCACAAATTAAATATTTGGCATATTATTTTTTATCTTTAAGCATACTTAAAAATGTATTTGTATTAATAAAACATATAATACATAATATAGCATATTATACCCCTAGGAGTTTTCAGAAATCAGAACACATTTGGGAAGGCACATAAAGATAAACGTTTTTTTAACAAAACGTAATTTTTATCAACAATTAATCATGAAATTATTTTCAAATTATAATCTTTAGAAGCGATTAATGGATGTCATCTGACCAACAATTTTACGAGTAACTGGGTTTTTTGTGCTTTTATCTAATATTCCCTCAGTACAAGGGAGCTCAACTAACCGTATGCAGGGTGAGTACACTGGGAAGCAACCCCTTCCCTTTTTCCTCTACCCTTCGCTATTCCCCTGCTCCAGCCAAAAGCTCCGCTCGCATTCCCATCAGATAAGCTCGATAACTTTTGCCGCGCAAAAAGACCGTCGCCATATTTAAAACTGGTTATCTTTTTGTTTGTTTTTGTTGCTTCACTTCAAGCTAAACCTTTCCCGAATTGTAGCAGATTCTATTTTTTACTAGATTTCCTGAAACAACCATTGGAGAACTTTTTTCGATCCCGTGTTTTTAAAAATATACACAAAATAACATTATATATATCAAGACGATTTAGCTAGGTCATATTTCTTATTTCAGGAAAACCTTTTTCTTCCAACTCAGGTTACTCAAAATCATAAATCTATTGCTGTTGGTATACGAGAGAACAAAGGTGAGACTTAAATTTTAATTATTTTTTTTTTACATGTAACGTGGTCAGATTAAGTTTTTTTAATTTTTTTTTAAATTTGTGAGCCTTTATTTATGATAAGAAAAATTAAATTCAGGTAAAACTTGTCAAATAAGTGTCAGACTCGTGTGTTTGGCAAGTGTTCAAAATAATATAAAAAAGAAACAAAAATGCACAACAAATAAAAAATAATAAAATAAAAATAATATGTTTTTTTTATAATTAATGCTTTTTCAAAAGAACAAAATTAATTTATATCCTCAGACATACACAATGAATATATATAAATATACCTAGTTATGCAATACATGGGTTACATATATACTCATTTTATAATAAAAATATACTTAATCAGCCATCTCTAGAAGTTTTTTTTATATTTTTTATTTATTCTTAAACTTTTGATAATTTATTTCTTCCCGCAGATTTTGTGGTAAATTATTGTAAAGCTTTCTTCCTTAATACGTATACTGATGTTTGGTAGTGGTACTTTTTATTTACTGCAGAGCCAGACATCTTGTTTTTAACCTTCCCGTTATTCGGTTTGATCGGAAGCTCTCCTTAAATTCACCTGCAACAAACAACACTTACCGTAAATTTATTAGAGTATATTAATAGTATTCGTAGATTGCAAACTGAACATCAATTTCGCAGGTTCTTTATTTGCATTATTATTTGCTTTCTTTCAAATAAACAAGATGTATGTTTACATTAAAACATTTTCACAGGTTAAATGTACAGTTACAATTTTGTAAAATGCAGTCGTAAGTATACCTAATAGCCAGATACTCTGTGGACTTGGGCTTTGATGGGGAGATTTAGCAATATGAGAACAATCGCCTTTCATGAAGTAGCTAGGCCCTTTAAAGATTCAGACGTGAAGGGCGAGAATTGATTTAACCCGTCACATTAGATCTACACAGGTCGCAGTGACGCGACACCGCATAGTGATTTGTCCCTACACAAGAGGTTGGACATGGAATACTGAAACAGTCGTCATTTCAGAAAACTAAATACACCATTAAATTTTTAAACAAAAAAGTAACAAATATGACTAGAACATATTTTGACATTAAACTTACAGTCCAGGATATATGATAAAAAGTATTGAACATGAAAAATTATGTCTTAGTTTATATTTTTAAATATCATCAAGCTATCTATTCTCTAAATTAATAATCAAATAAAAATTAAATAATAAAATAATATTTACAAATTTTGCTTTATTATTTTATAAATATTTGTGTAAATTATTTTGTATTAATTTGTTTAACGGTTTTTTATTTTAAAAAAACATTTGGGAAATCAAAAGTCAAAAAGTCCCAATGACTTTTCGTTTCTTTTTTTTCATAAAAAAACCAGTGCTCAGTTAATATACAATCTACAAATATTTATTTAGACCCATTTTTTTTATATTTCATATGTTTATTATAATATGTCAAAAAGTAGCAGAATGTTTCCTTAAAAATAACGTGTTTTGCAATAAGAAACCGTCATTAAGATTCCAGAACAAAAATCGGCTAAGATCACGAGATATTCATAGTTTTGTGTTGCTCCACACATAAAAAACAGTTTTATTCATTTTATTTTTAAAGTATAAGTCTAGTCTCAAAATATGTAAAATTTATATTTGTTGCTTTTTAATAAATAAATCGAATAGTGTATTTTGTTAAATTACGACCTTGAATTTTTCAGTATCCAATGTTCAGCCCCTTGAATGGGGACAAACCAATGCGCGCCAGAACTTATACAGCACTGGCCTCCAGTCTTTGGGTAAGGCTGCTGTTTTTGAGTTTGTTGCCAGTGACCAGCCTTGAGGGTCACCTGGGGGCCTTCTGATGCTACGGATAGTAGATACTAAGATTTCCTATCACTGTCGACATAAAAAGGTGTGAACTAGGTGATGGGGTTGTATATTTATTTTATTTATTCTTCCCATTGTCCCTACTATGTAGACGATGAGGGGTTTAAAGCGACAGTGAAAGGGACATTGAATGTTTTTAATGTAAATATTTGTTGGCAGTTTTCCTCATTGAATTTAGTTGGTAAAAGAAGAAATATAATCAATTCGCCATGAAAAAAATCATGCTTTCTTGTATGAGTGAATCCAAAGAAAGACATTTAGTCTTTAAAATAGATTTGGGTATGTGGTGGATGCTTTCAATTAACGCCATGGTTAAAAATGAGAATAAGTCCTGAAAATGACAATTTAGGGAATTTATTGGATAAAATGTTTTTGTGAAAATTTATGTGATGTTTCCAAACGATTATTATGTACACAGGCTATTAGAGAAATATTTTTTGATAAGCATATTTGAATAGCTATCCTACTTTCAACGCTTTGGTAATAGTAACTAGCCACCATAAATTGCTGGTTGATAAATGTAAAGAGATAGGAGATATTCTAAAGCGCCTCAAATAGCGAGGCCTTTATGAAAGGCTGAAATATTTTCACCGGCGTTCGTGTGTAACAAACGGCCCACAGTTGGAATCGCTTTTTCCCATACTTTTATGGCCGCCTATATCCGTTTCAGCAAAAATAACATCGTTTTATATTCAAACGACGTTAGCACCATCAAAATTGCATTAAATGGAGGCACTAAAATATAGTTAGAGACACCTAGCGGCGGGCGAGGGTGGCCAAGGAAGGCGCAATGGGTTTTATTACTCGCGCATGTAAAATATCTAATTCTGTTATGGCCCAACTCATCCCTTCTACCGGTGTATAGGATACGTGGATGTTATAAATGCATTTCGTAAACTGTAATAGAATATACAATTTAAAATTAAAATGTTTCTTAGATTCAAATAACATTGAAATATCGATGATTTTGTTGGAAAGTGGAAATATTGCTTAGGTACCTTTTTCTCAAGTATTAAGCAGTTGGGATAACTTTAAAAGGCTGTGCTAAAAAATCTTTTGAGCGCGGTCTTGTGACGTCTTGTTACATCAAGCAAAAGACGGAACATTCTGAAGTTTAGTAATTAAAAAATAATAAATAGACATACGGTGTGAAAATATTTGTTTTTAAAAATAATACCATACTTTGGGCCTGTTAGAGCAAAATAAATTAAAAATCATAAATACGCCGGTCATTTAAGTAGCTTGCACTCTAATATTGACATTGCTAATAACCGACTGATAGAACGAACGAAAAAAACACACATGACTGATGTTTTCCTTGTCTTGTACATAGTACATGTATCTATCTGGATGCTGTTGTCTGATTCACACAAACCCCAGCCACAGAACAGCTTCTGTCTTTTTGGTTATATGTTCTTTTCTCGTGCCTTTTTTATACAGTAGAACAGATTTATTGTGGTATTGGCATCACTTTAATCAAAATAATTATTCTTCTCTTATAGAATAAAATTCTACTTTCCAAATCCAGTGTGAATATTTCCATTCCAAGATTTTAAAAAATACAACTTCGTATTTTTTTTAAAGTAAGAGAGCGGTGTTTCAAGTCTCGTAATAATTTAATTTTGCAAATGATTTGTGTATTTTTTAATGATACTGATCAAGTTACATTATTGGTCTTAGGCCCGCTCACCTCCCCCTCTCTCCCGCGAGTGGACGCCGCCCGCAGCGCCATAATATGTCTGCACCTATAACCTCCCTTCATTTCTTTTATTATCATCGCGTAAAATCTTTATGTCGTGTGAGGGCCGCTCATTGTTTCCCATCGCGTTAAACAAAGCAGTTGGTTGGCGGGCGAGGCTAATTTCTGCGGAAATGGCCAATCACGGACCTGCAATACTCACCTTTAAACTGAACGTAATTGAACTTAATGGAATATCTAAGTAAACGTTGATGAAACTGACGGATGCATGCAAACGTAACAAATTCATGTCTTTAATGCTCAACAGAATAAGTTCAAAAGTAAGTAAAGTGGTTCTTTTGCAGTGGGAGTTTGGCGGTTAATAAATTATACTAAGGAATGGTTCGGAAAGTTTTTGCGCAAATGTAGAAGTGGTATATTTAGATAGGTGTACAAAAAATCCCATACTAACTTATTAAAACAAAATTAATATTTGTGTTTTAAATATTTGTATATAATTACTTGCCTACCGTTTTCGATACGTACACTTCTCTTCGTCGAGAAAACAATCAAACCAACCTGCAAAACCCACTATACATGTCTCGAAACCAGTAGATCTAGAAAAGTCGGTGAGTGGTTTTATACAAATATTTACTAAATTTTTTTACAACAAAGTTAAAATTTTAAATTTAATTATAATTTATATTTGGTTTGGATCTAAAAAGGCCAATATCGTAAATTGCTACTGTAAAGTATTAATCAAAGGAGTAATTATCAGCCATTTTGGGACTTTATATTATAATAATTTATTTTTAATATTAATAAAAAAACATTACTATAGTAGATGTATGAATATGTATTTTGTTAAATACGTTTTTTTTCTTTTAAAGACATCGACCCTCGTGGTGCTTAGGGCACTTTATTGGTTCTCAAATTGTCACGTATCTGAATATTTTTCATCGCCTGCAATATAAAGTGGTTAGTCCTAGGCTTAAGGTATCAGACAAGGAACATGAAAATATCGCAGTAAAAGTAAAATAAATAAAACGAAAATTTCATATCAGCCTTGCCAGGAATCGAACTTGGGACCTTAGGCATGGTAAGCAAACGCGCTTACCAATAAACTATGAGGCGGACTTATCTCGACTCGATTTTCGTTTTCAGGGTTTTTACGTGAGAGTATCCATCGAGTCAAAAATGCTCATCTGCGATTATGTCTCAATTTCAGAAAAAACTGTATTGTTTATTCGCCCGGACATGGAATAACTTATAACTATTAATAACTCTAAGGTCTCGAGTTCGATTCCCGACATAGTTAATATGAAATATTTATTCAAAAGGTGTTTTAACACTAGAATATTTCATAGTCTCTGGACTGGTACCTGAAGCGTAAGACTGATCACCTTACCATCATGTTACAAAATTGATCGAGATATGCTGCGATTGTTGTACCAATCAAGTGCCCTATGCACCATTATTTGCGGAAAGGGAAAGATGATGATGATGATTAATGTATTAAAAAAGAGATGAAGAACATTTTTATCAAGGGATATGGAAGTCTAGGCATTTACATGACCTGTCATTGGCTGGTTTAAGTGACCACTTTACATATATATTCCCACAATTCTTCTATCTCTCGATCTCTGTGAAGTTAATGAGCTGAAACTTTCATAAATGCGTGTGAGATTCTGACTGAATTATTTCACCAACACATTAGGCAATGCTAGAAAATACTTTTCAACTTTTTGCTGATTTTGCCAAAAGAAGGTTGAATCCAATTCTTGTCTACAAAAATTTGAACAAGCAAATTAAAAATATTGTGAAACAATAAGTTCATAGTTTTACAAACTAAACACTAAAAACATTTTATTCTTGTCCGAGCAAGATTAAAATTGATTTAAAAATCAATTATTTTAATTGCGTAATTTTTCAAACGGCAATTAGCATACAATGACGTTTGATATTATAAAATCTCTAAGCCGCTATAAATACATATCATTATTGGAATCTTCCCAGACCATCAGAGACGTCAAACAGCCTGAACACAAATAACACATAATTGTCTGAATCTGATCTTAGAACACAAGAGCAGATCTGACTTTGGATTATTTAATTCCACTCATTATCTTGGTCTGACTGACGCGACTCTTGCAATATGTTTCGTTGGCCGTTTGAGAAAGCGCAGCGGGCGAGAGGTCACTCCGTTGCAATTTGCCGACTATCTGATACGTGAATGGATGCGGAGATAATGGCTATTATAGAGCAATTTTAATGTCCAATAAGAATCAAGAGTAGAGCTTTGCTGTAATTTCTAGCCTAACCTTATCTAGTAAATAGATAAATCAGATTAATAAATAACGATTGTCTTAAAAAGACATACCTACGTTATGTTTTCTTTATTTTTTAACGGTTTAACAATTATTTTCTTATTTATAAATTTATCAAAATAAACGGGATTTTCGTTTTATGCAGTTGTTAGTAATTATTATTGTATTTAAAAAGATTAAATTGTTTTTATAAATAAAACTTCTTTGAACTTTAAAAAAAAAAAAACATGTTTGATAATATAGTACTTTATTGGTTTTATTTTAAAAAATACATTTAATAAATATTTAAGTTTGAATATGGAAACTATAATTATATCAAAATAACAAAAAAAATAGTCGACATTTATTCCAATCTCAAAGTAGAAACGTGATTTATTTATTTATTAACGGGCATTGTCCATTTACACAATAAATAGGGTTTAAATATTACAATAAAATAATTGTTGAAAACATTTTTAAAAAAGAAAAGAAGTATTGACAAACATAGGGGACATCAAGACAAGATCTGGACTATTTATTTATTGCTTGTTTAAATCGCTGTAAATTATACCAAAAAAGTCCAGATCTTGCCTTGAGTTAACAATACGACAAAGACGGGTCATTGAAGAATCAAGGCCATAGTTTGTTTTATGCTGATCGGTGAATAGTACTTCATTGTTTCCCAACCTACAAGTCGGAATATTGAATTTTACTTGTCCCAGTAATTTTAATGATGGAACATCGATTATACCATTTAGTATGCTGAACACATATGTATATGGAATCAATATAATATGTTCACGTTTTTGTAGACTAGAAATATTTAACATTGACTCTATATCAGCATAAGAGATAATGTGATAAAGCAATTGAGAAGTAATTTCTCTCTATTTCAAAGAAAAAAAGCGTTGCTATTTTTTTCCGGTTTAACAACAAACATGCAACGGACGGTTTCGTCGCTGTGCTTGGGATTCTCAACCCAAGTTCCTACGGCCTATTGTTTTGCTGTAAACTAAAGCTAACTTCTTGATCCTAGAATGATTTTTGTCCGCATGGGCGGCTCTATAACAGTAGCACGTTATTATTCTGAGATCCTAAAAGTATTCAGCAAAGGTGTTATTTATATCTGTGCCCGAGCGGATAAAGAAAACTGTTCTGTAAATGAAAATGAACCAGAATCCTGGACGAGTGTTTTTGACTCTGTAGATACTCTTAGGTAAAAATCTTGAAAATTTTATCTACATACATTTTTTATGTTATTTTATTATGTTTTATTTTTTTCATTTTTTTTTTAAATAACCCTTACGGATAACATACATTTAACAATTTTTTTTATTTTTTAAAACATATTCTACTGTAAATGATTATATTTTATGGATCTTTTGTACAGGTTGTCTGAGTCTTTTGTTTAGTTTTGTCTGGTAGTTTATTTTATAATTTCAGTCCCTGGTTTGTTAGTCTCAATTGTACTTGTCTCGTTTAAGAAGGTTGTGTATGGAATTGTTCTGATAACATCGTATTGTGTCCATGATTACTATAATTTTTTTCAAGTTTTTTTTATTCGTCTACAATTACATAAAGAGCTATTTTATGAATAAACTTTAAGGATTCTAGTTGAAACAGTTCAGTGATATTTAATTGTTATATTCGTTTAAAAAGTTATCTAGTTTCTGTAATAACTGTCCGTGAATTGTTGCTACAAAACGGTGGCACCTGTCTAAAGTTGACTTCGGTATTTTATTTACGAATATGATTAGAGTATGTACAAACATTTGAAGACACCTGGATTAAGGTCTCAAGACAATTTCATACTATTCGCGGTGAAATCTTAACTTGGTGATTTTGAACGCTTTAAGAGAGATAATAAATACAGGAATCAGTCTAAGCATTTATATGAACTTTAACTCAAGTATTTTTTTATTAATGAAAAAAAAAATGTATGGATATTAAGACATGTTATACAGAAATGTATCTTTCACGATCATTTCAAATTTACTAACGTTAGAAAAGGCTAAAAATAAATTATTTATTATTAAATAAGTATGTCCTTTTTACTCCAAAAAGTAAAAAGATTCTTGACTTTGATAAAACTAAATGGTTGAAATGCATTGATATATCTAAACCAAATTAAAATAAATAATAATTAGTATTATCTTTGTTGCATGCACGATGTTGAAGCCTCACGAACGCACTACATCTAAATGGTTAATTTTCCATTTCCGCTGTAATAGCGATTCCATGTGGTACTCCAAAGGGATTATTTTTGTAAGATATCGATCAAGTTTTAAAACAAAGCATTTTATTTAAATAATGATTTATGAAAAAAAGAATGGAATACTTGGTTACCATTCTAAATGAATGGAATTATGGTTAAAAAAGCGATAATTATTTTACAAATTCGTACCCAAAACCAAAATGAAGGCATTTCTAAAAATCACTAAGATAAATGGTGAATTTTTGTTCAATCAACAAATATGATAAGATTTTATACTAAATCGAGGCACTCTTCTTTCTTCAATAGAAACAAACTTATCAAATAACGAATTATTTATTGATAAAATTGTTTTGAAAACATAACATTTTTTTTTTTCAAAAGGCTAAGTAGTTTTTTTGGTGTTTTTCACTTGTCAAAAGACGCTCAAACTAAGCGAAATTTATTTGAAAAATATTTTTATGCATCGTATTATCGTCGCTATGATTTTTCAAAATTTTGTAATTTTGAGATTACTCTGCCCGTGACGTCACAAGTTGTCGTCGGTGAGTTGTGCTGACATTTAAAAGTTGAGCCCCGTAGCGTTAAAAAAAACATTAATAGTTGGAAAAAATTGCCCCCTGGAAACTAGAACAGTTTCACAAAACATAACAACGTTTCAATTGATTGGTCGATTCATAAGAACTTGTGACGTAGTTAAAGAATTTTATCTACTTTTATACTTCATAAATATTCGAGAAACTTCATGGCACAATTAAACGTTTTTATTTTCAAACTCCCGCAGCGCTAAACTTCCTCATTTAATATAAATTCCTCAAAATGGAAAGGGTTTTATTAAAGTTTGTTTTGCACACAAAAAACATTTTACAATATACAAATATATTTATGTATATAAATAATATATAAATATATGTTTGGGTTTATTATATATAATTATTTTTTTTAAAGACGGCACTTATTAAATTTCTTAAAAGCATTTGATATGTATTTTTCCATTGTAGCTTCGTTCTCGCGGATAATGTGCCTAAATGAAATTGTTGTTTTTTGAAGAGTGCAGAGCCGTCCCCCATTTTAATTTGTGAAATGTTTACTTTTAATCTCGCTCCATATTGCAACCCTCCACAATATTTCATACAAAGCTGGCTTATCTGTATGTCGTCCCATCAAGATCAATTCAAAACATGTCGCTCCATGATGTGGCCCGTAAGCATTCTAGATGTTATCAGTATTACGAGTGGTAAATGTATTGAAATTTTCCATCATCCCCATTATATTTATTTGCCAACAAACAAATTAATCTCATTTCATAACATTAAGTGTTCTAATGTGATTTTTTACCGTATTTTGTTTCGTTACACCGACTAGAACTTTATAATAGTACATCCTTCTAACTAGGTACATTCATTCATTCAAGATAAAAACTTAAAGTACAAGCATTAATATAAACGAAACAATGCCATGTTTTCGTAATATAATGTTCTGTTGTTCAGATACTGAAAAAACACACATGCTTTATTACAGTTTCCACAAAAAGTAACGTAAATCTGAAAAATAAATGTGAAAACACTGGAAACAATGTAAAACCTTACACAATTTATTAAATTAAATACAAAAATTATACAATTAAACTGAAATCGCACTATGTCCAGAGCGATAAAACCAAAAAATGTACAAAATCAGTAATTGGTACTGTGCCAATCACTAACATGTTGTAGTGTTATTCGTTAATATTTGAATTATTGGCACATGCCAATTAATACATTATTGATATTTTGTGTTTGTGAGATGAAAATGAAATTTATTTTAGCATTTAGAACACAAAGAAATGGCTTAAATATAAAAAGATATACTATTTTAAATTGAAAAAGCGTTGCCATCGTCATCTGATTCAGATTAAGCTATACGTTTTCTTTTTGTTATAATATCCGTTATTAGTTATCCATTTAAAAATTATTAAAAATACCACGTCTTTTATTTTTTTCCATCTTCACGAAAATTTTTAAGTTTAAAAAAAAAAAAAATTATCTGTTAAAATTGCTGTGCTTATTAATAACTAGAGGTGCCAATAAATAGCTAAATTAGTATATTTTTAATCATCTTTATTTATCTTAAAAAATTGAAAGATCCTCTGAATATTAATTAAAAGTTTAGAATCAACTTACATTTGCTGATGCAAAAAAAACGTTTTCATTGAAATGATAATTGTTTAATTTATAAATAAATATTGACTCAATCAAAACGCTTTAAGTGCCAACCATTGGTGGCTTTACCCTGAATACATATTTTTAAAAACTATTTATAAAGCGCTATATAAAACATGTTTTTACTTTGATGATAATTTTATTATTTGTGAAATATTGTGTATAACATCCAATAGCACTAAAATAAGCTAAATTAAATTATGTTGAAAATGGGTAACACGAAAAAAGTGGGATCAGAAAACCATTTGCCAATTACAACAACAACGTAAAAATTAATTAACATTACTCTTGATTAAACATGTCTTTATTCGGATCACTGACCCTTGCCCATTAAAGATGTATTTATTTTCAATTTTTGTTGACAAAATAACTAACCAGAAATGGTTTGCTTGTGAGCTTAGAAACAGAAACTCTAAATCTGAGCAAATAAAAGTGTTTAAACGTGTGCATCATATTCTTAGAGCAATCAAGTTTCTAAGAGAAATAGGAATTATAATTGTATTTTTTTTATTGATAATTATTATAATTACATAATTCATTCACTTTTTTTTTTATGCAATCTGCTTTTATGTATTTTTTTATGTTACAGCTGTTACTTTTCTTAAAAAAGACTATCTCTTGTGCTTGAAGAGTGTCTTACACTGCAATTATTAAGTAATTTTAAATTTAATTATTTCAAATATACACGAGAAAAAAATTCTAATTATTTGAAATAAAAAAAAACACAGATAATTTTTATATTATTAAATAGTACAGTAATATATATTTAAATGGAAAGCTGTTTTTACTCGAATTCAAAAAATTTCTTCAAATTTACTTTGCATTCATTTACTAATATATTAGATTTAATAGTTTTTAGTTCATTGGAGAGATTAAAGTTATTTTTTATTCCTTTGAAAACAAAACTGTTTTGACCACGACTTGGGTGTAATTTAGAAATTTACATATTATTTTGGTATCTGAGTGACTAATTGATATTTATTTATTTATTTGCACTCTTTATCAAAATACAATTCCATGTTCACTTTGCCCAGCTAACAAGGGTACATACCCCGTTCCAAGCTAGGCAAATACATTTCAATTTATTATAATGGTTAACAAAATAATAAAAAAGCACAGACAAACAAAATATAAACTTACTCGTATACACATTTTGATACATATACAAACAGACATACACATATATACACACATATATATATATATACACATATATACACATGTATATACAATTTATTTATTTGAAACTTCATGTTTGTCATGAATAATTTTTTTTTTTTTTAATTATTCCTTATATTTTTTTTTCGACATCCAGTAAGAATTTCTAATCCGTGGCATGCATCAACTTCTCTGACTCCCTACGACCAATGTCATGAAAGAGCGAGGTCAACACCTTCCGCAATTTGACAACACTTCCGTCTTTCCACGATTCTGGCAAAAGGTTATGGACCTTTTTGCCTACGTAATAGTGTTGTCTCAATGCCAGAACATTGTTGACCCCTTCACTTAGTATCAGATCCCTATTAAAGTATCTTGTATTATAGTTGTGGTTGACGCTTGGGTAAATGTCTCTATTTATGTGTGTAACCACTACCGTTCCTTATGTATACTGTTGAATAATATTCAGTACTCTGAATTCTTTGAAAAGCAAGTCACTTGGATGACAAAATGTTTTTTAAAAATTATATAGATTTAATCAATATATATTTTAAACACTTATTGTTATTATTTAGTAAGTATACAAGTACGTTGTAAAAAATACTTTAATGTTTCTTAAACTGCAATGAAAAATGTAACAATCTTCTTTCTACGTTGAATTTCAACCCTCTATCCATACCATTCCAACATTTCTATACCTTTTCAGTGTCAGTAGTAAAATTATACGAGAAATGCTGTTAGAGCGATCTCCTTTGTGAATTTTAAACAGCCATAAAATTGTTAATTTTTCTACTACCGCTAGAGACCTTCAACGGGGGAACATTTGTTTCATTCATTTTTTCATCTAAATTCAGACTGTTGAACTCAATAAAAGTCTTGAGTAAATGTCAATCAAATAATAATATTGCACGCTTGAAATATACATATCAACGATTATTTTGCAAAGTTAAATATTTTACATTGCAAAAGAGAGGTAAAACATTTTTGAGCGGGGAATATGAAAGTCTGAGGATTTATAGAGCCCATAACCGACCATCGACATCGGCTGGTTTAAATAGCCAGCTTACACCCTGTGTAATATTTACTATTCTGCCTATGTTTAAACATCCTCAACTTTTGTATTTGGTCTTGAAATACTTGGCTAGAGAGTGAAATCCAGCCTTGTTTACAAATACTCAAATATTACACACTCTTATATTTGTCTAGTAAACACAAACGTGGTAATTTTATACATTAAAAAAAGTAGCTTGCATATGAAGTCATTAAAATAAATTCCTGACTTTAGATTTTCAATACATACTTTATATTTTCTCTTAATAGGTTAAATGGTTAAGGAAACAAATACCTTTACAGAAACAATGAAATTATTAAGAAGCAAATTTTATATCTAAGCATTTACTGGAATAATTAATTAATAAATGGTTGTTTTAAACGCATGCCCTGTTTGACATTCGTCATTTTGCCGTTTTTTAACCTTTAAATAGCTTTAATTTCTAATAAAAATTCTACAAAATAATATGATGCTTGTTCCACAAGAGAATTTTGACATTTACTTCGGCTATCTGTTGTTTTTTTTATTGATAAATCTTTTAAAGGGTTCATCTCTCAGTTGCAATATAAAATTGAAATTTTCATAATTTTAAGGACATTTTAGAACATTTGGAAATGCTAAAAAAATTATTAATAACTAACTGGTTTTAGAAAAATTATAAGCATTAATAGGCGTTTTAAGGCGTTGCGTTGCATTGCAGTTTAAAAAATCTACCAGATAAATTTAACCCTCGCCCAGGACTCGGCTTTTTATAGTAGAAGAATTGATAAAATATGTATTTTCAAACTTTTTCACATTCGGTTTTAATAAAATTAAACTATTTTGAAACGTCACAGGTTTACGGTTTTCGGATGGCGATGTTTTTAAACATTCAGTGTGTTTTGAAATGTACAAGTAATTACTTTGAACAAATATTACGCTCATATGTTAACATTTTGTTTTGAAGAAATCATCATGGAAATTTTAAAGTACGTTTCTAAATGTAATTAAACACCTAAAACGTTACTAAAACTCAAACAAAACGGTCAAAAATAACTCACTCTCTGTTGAAAAAATTTAATAACCAAGTAGGTGACACATAGTTTTTCTCAACCGTCACGTGGAACACACTCGAAACATTGTTATGTATTTTTTTTAATACGAATCTAAAGGCTTTGACTTGCCTTTTTAATTTATTGAGTTCAATAAATGCCTGTTTTTTTGTTATTTTGTTGGTAGAAGGTACTTTGCGTATACTAAAATAAAACACTGAAAATCGTAATTAATAAATAATTTGCCGTAAATAAATCAAGGAAAAATAATTAATGTTTTTTCTTTAACCCCTTTAGTCAGTCTATCCTGGTCTCTTTAGTTACCCCTCCTCCTAACCCCTTCCAACGCTCCACGGACCCCCAAGGTAGATAGGAGAACCTACACCCGGCAGACAGAAGGATTTACTGAGAAACTTATTAAACAAGTTTAATGAGAGCCACCATCTCTATAAGCGAGCCAGCGTTGATAATAATTATAATATACCGAATCCAATAAAAGTGCTTTTATAACTTTCCGTTAAATTATATATCAATAACACGGAACTATTTAATTACTACGTTTTATTTTGCTAAAAAATGTATTAAACTTCAATGAAGTATTTTAGTAATTAGTGTACATATTCCTTTGAGCCTAGCCGTAAGAAGAATTAAGTTATGTACTTTTGTGTGACACATAACCAGAACCACGGGGGAATGACTCGATGGCTGCTCTCAGGTAAACATTCTGAATAAAGATATTGAGTGGATATAAGTTTGCCTCGTTGTGTGGTATTTGACGCGTTCGGCTATCATTATTTAATCTCTGGGTTCAATTACTAGTAGGGTGGTCATGAAGTATTGATTTTTAAGGTTTATTGAACTACAATACTTCATTATTCCTGGACTGACACCTGAAGCGTGAGACTGGTCATATTACCTTATGTAACATATGACTAAAGTACCCTTTTTTATTTTCAATGCAGTGCCGTTGCACCACTGGGTGCGGTAAGGGGAATATGATGATTGTACATAGCTGTAGTAATGATTAAATTTATATGTATGTGGATTTCTTTCGTTACCTTATTAGATATTATTGTAGAGTTGTAAAATTAAAAACGTCTTTTGAGATTCTTTATGAAAACGAGAACGATTTTTTGCAATGCTAAATCGATGTTGGTAGTTTATTTTTCTCTAATATTTAATTTATGAAATTTTCTGTTTCATCCTAGAAAGTACGTTATTATAGACGTTGAAAGTCTATTTAATAAAAAAAAAACATTCTTGCTTCTATGTTTTTTTAATAGAATTATATTCATAAACAAATATAAGCATTGTAACTGCTGATTGAACTTTCGTTATTATTTTTAACTTTAGAAACTATGGAAATCTAAAAGCATTTTGGCTGTACATCTTTAAGCTGTATTATTTTCCCGCTTTCAAAGGAAAGCTTGTAATGGCAGAAGAAAAACATATAAATGCAAATATTAGAGTAGTCGCGGTGCATAATTTATGTGCCCGAAGAACATTCATTAACACAGAAATGGCATCCCTCACTCTCCAACGCGCTCCCTCACTCATCCCCGTAAACACCCCACATCCACACCACTGAAATTCTAAGATCGACAAAAAACATTTTTATTTTCTTAAAATTAGCTACCGATCGTCTGAGAAATGTGAAGAAAACAATATTTTACCGTGAACATTATTTGATATTTATGATTTAACAGTGAAATTGACCGTGCATTATTTTTTATTTTTTATTTTTTTAATTTTATTTACTGATAAAGGTTTCAGCTCTTTTACTTCACAAAAGTCAACAGATGGAAGAGTTGAGGAAATGTGGATGTTCAAACATGGGCAGAATGGGGAATGTTACACAGTGTTTAAAGTGGCCACTTAAACCAGACAATGACAGGTCATAAGCCCTGTAAATGCCTAGACTTCCATATTCTCTTCTCAAAAATGTTTTCCCTCTCTGTTGAAATAAATTTAAATAAATTTTCAGCTCATAGTCTTTGAATTTAAAAAAAAAACAAAGAAAACGGTAAAATCAGATTTCTTTATTCTTCAGAATATGTGTATTCCAACACTGGCATAAAGAAAAACTTTTCTCCTCCCTTATATTCCGTGAGTATTTATAAATCTTTCCATCCCTTGCGCTTAAATAAAAGTTTGAACCTCTTGTAATTAAAATTAGCAAACGGGGTTCTGTTTTCATCTCTCTTTCGCTTAGGACAGCCAGTTAGCAAATAAATGAGACAAAAGTATTTTTCCTCTTCTTTCCCGACTCCAAAGCCAGAAGAACTATGGAGGTGATGTCGAGAAATATGGGCCTCTCGATAAGATTAATTTTATTTAACTGAAAAACATGTTGCCGTCCCTCTTTAGTAGAGGTATTACCTTACGAACGGAAAGTGTTGGGTATACAGCTCCGTATAAAAATCTTTTATTTTTATTTGCGTCCCCATCACCTGAAAAGTATTTTTATAAGTCTGGAATAAATTTGGAAAATAAAAGGGGGATATTCTCCTTAGAATGGTAATTAAACCATTGTGTATTGGCAATTAGGTGTGCAACGAGTTCTTTTACAGCAAAGCTATTGGAATAACGATGCATAAGCAACTGATACTGCAATTTCGCAAAAACAGAATGATTTATCAATTTCTCATTTTAAACAGATCGATGAATTTAGTTGCGTAAAAATACGTAATTATTATTTTTATTTTTCGCACCACTTAATACAAAGAACATATTAAATATAACAATCAAGGCAAAATTCTGACTTTTGATATCATATAAAATGCAAATAAATGCAGAATTTTACTTCATTTAAAAATAATACATATTTATTAATTGATTTACACTCTTTATCAAAATACAATTTTACGTTCACTTTGCCCAGCTAACTAGGGTACATACCCCATACCCCGTTCCAAGCTAGGCAATTACATTTTATTTATATATTTTATTTTTATTTGGGATTTTTACAGCTATTACATAAACAAAATAAGTAGAAAGATCTTAACAATGCTAAAGCCAATTAAAAAGATCCACTGTAAATATAATGACACATAATATATAAGAAAATAAGTTTAGTAATTGTATTTGTGTAACGTTTGTATTAATGTGTATGTGAATGTGTGTATGCGTGAATGAATGAGGGAGAGGATACACGTGCGTGTGGGAATGAATGAGGGAGAGGGTGCGTGTGTGTGGGTGCGTAAGTATAAAAAAATAATTGTTTAAAACTTGTAAATTGTATTAAAACTGGTACAATAAAGAGCTTAGTAAAAAGTTAGAAACCTTTTTGTTAAAATTCAAATGACGAAATGATATAAATTGTATTTTAATGTATTATAATAGTTTACAAATTAATAGAGAACACAGACAAATAAAATATAGACTTATTCGGATACACATTTTGATTCATATACATACACAAATTCACATATATATATATATGTGTGTATATGTGTGTGTGTGTATATATATATATATATACATGCACACACACATACATACACCCATGCGCATTCAAATACATACATTCATAAGAACATAGACAATTTATTTATACGAAACTTCATGGTTGCCATCTATAAATAAATTTTTCTAAATTATTCCATATTTTTATATTATATTTTCAACATCCAGTAAGAGTCTCCAATCCGTGGCATGCTTTAACTTTTCTGACTCCCTACGACCAATGTCATGAAAGAGCGAGGTCAACACCTTCCGCAACTTGACAACACTCCCGTCTTTCCACGATTCTGGCAAAAGGTTGTGGACCTTTTTTTTTTTTTTTATTTATTTATTAGGGATATCAACAGTAATACATGTAACAAAAATACAACAAATACAATATACAGAGAATAAAACCAATGACAGATATCCACAGAAATACATTAAATATACGTACAATACATACTAGTGTGTTTGTGTGAGTGTAAGTGAGAGGGTGGGTGTTATATTGGAATGAGGGAATTTGCCTACGTAATAGTGTTGTCTCGATGCCAGAACAGTGTTGACCCCTTCACTTAGTATCAGATCCCTATTAGGGTATCTTGTATTATGGTTGTGGTTGACGCTTGGGTAAATGTCTCTATTTATGTATGTAACCTCTACCGTTCTCAATATATGCTGTTGAATAATATTCAGTACTCTGAATTCTTTGAAGAGCAAGTCACTTGGATAGCGAAATGTTTTTTTTTAATTACTCGGATAAAAAGATTTCTGTGCAATTGCTACAGGTTCAAGGGTGGTTTTTGTGCAAGCTCCAACCAATAAGACCGTAAGTCAACACAGACAATACACATAATTAATAAACTTTTTTTTTAAATACAACTTACATTGGCTCGATTATTTTGGTTTCTTTCTACGAACAAAATAACTTTTATAAAACGGAAGTTACATTTTTTAAATTTACGCATAAACGTGCAATAAAACCATGGGATTTCGAATACAACGCAGGATTTTATGTCCTGTAGTATGTAATATAATATATCCCAGTCACTTAAGTCAGCGTGACCCCAGAAATACTCGTGTATTACGGAGATAGAACACACATCTTACTTGTTAAAGCTCTCGGCGGTTTAGTACGCGTAAATTGTGGGATTTGAAACCTCAGCCGCTCTCAAATTCCGGCCGTTTGACGATTCAATAATGACTCGTCATAGTTCAGCCGTGATGCCGCGGCCGCCGTTTTGTTTATCATTTTTTCTCCGTCATTCCTTCACGGCGCATTATCGAATGTTCGAACAGGGGTTAAAGAGTTATTTTTGAGAGATTTAATGGGCTGTAATAAAGCGGGGTTATTCTCGCTCCTGAGTGTAAAATGTATTATGAAGACAACACGGGAAAAACGATCAACAAAAAATGCGATTTCACATAACGAATTTCAAAAGTAGCGACACTTCTAAAATAGAAGCATTGTATATATTGATGGTTACAAGTAGATAAACAAATACTATGCTTAAGAAAAGGTTCACCTAAAAAACCGCAAAACAAAAAATTCGACGGCTTGAAATTTAATGTTCACGGCCGTTCAAAACTGATTTCAATTTTCTTATTTACATTACCATACTGAGTTTAAAAAAATTTAACATAGCGTCATGTTAAATAATGGATATGCAGCATGGTGTAAACAATAAATACTGTCAAATTGTGTAAAAACCAACTAAGCGAGCATTATTTCAGAAAGATCAAAAACAAAAGTTTGGTGGTGTATTATAAGTTTTCTTTGAGTATCATCTTCAATTTTTAATTATTAACGATATATTTTCAAATTTTTATTTATGCTTCATTTTTTTTATTATTACCTGCATGTTTTCTAATTTATATTTATATTGATTTTTTCTAATGTTATTATTATTATTTGATTTTATTAAGCATCATTTACCTGAAATCAAGAAACTCTGTACATTTTAAAACCGTGAAATACATAAATAAATGAATTTATTATTAAAATATAGTAAACATTTAGTATTTATGGAGTTAGTCGATTTCCACATAAGCCTAGCGAATTATATAAATAAGTTAATATTTCATATTTAACGTTATAAAAATAAATCTCTTATATCAAATCAATAGTCAGGTGGTTTAAATAAATATGTATTTCAGTTATATACATAAAAAATAAACTACACAAAAATTTTACAAAATACTAAAATATTTAAGTTGGTGGATTGAATTTAGGTCTTATTTCATCTTTCTTAAACATTTAAAAAAAGACATAACGACCGACAGTCGCTTCTGCCATCTGATTACCGAAATACTATATCGAATATATTCGTTTAGTAAATAAGAAAAGTAATTATTAAACGCTCTAAGTAATTTTAAATAAATTAATGTTTAAAATGAAGCCACAACGTTTCTCCGTGTCCAGGTGGATGGAGATAAAATGTTGATTGTGAAATAGAACCAGAATCCAGGACGAGCGTTTTTTCTTGGCTACTCTCAGATTAAAATCCTGAAAAGGCGAATCGAGTGGATATAAGTCCGTCTCGTTGTAGTGGTAAAGGCATTCGCCTACCATATTTGAGGTCCCTGATTCGATTCCTGGAAAGTTGGACGTGATTTATTGATTAAAATTGAAGTTTTACATTGAAATATTTTATTGTTCCTAGACTGGCAACTCGTAAGACTGATCACTTTACCGTTATGTAACAAATGCAGTGTCCTATGAAATTCAGGGTACAGATACGGTCATGATGATGTCAAGTTACTATTCTTATTCTTAGGGGGGGGGGGGGAGTTAGTGCTATGGAAGCTCCTGACGTCACTGCGACCTGTGAAGATTTATTGTGACGGGTCCCCGTGAATAGTTCTCGCCCTCCAAGCCCAGGTCCATAAAGAGCCTGACTACTGTGTGAAAGGCGAGAGTGTACATTTTTAAGACGTAGTTAGTCAAGTTACTAACTACTAGTTAAAAATTTTACTCTGCCAAAACAATTTATCTTTTTTAATTAACTATCAATTCGTAAAATATAAACGAATGCTACACAGCACGTATGCGTGTGTAATCGAACCGAAATTTGATCGTTTTTCCCGTGTGTCTTAATACTATATTGTACTGTCGGTCTCGGACGCAGTCGCGAGGAGCATCAACCCGAAAGTAATTGTTTTGGATATGCGTGAAGTTACCATTATCATTTCGGATATGAAGATTGCTTCGGTTGGAAGTTGGAAGGTTCGATCCCCGGCTATGCCCATCAGCGGCGGCTGCTTATGAATGAACCATGACACGGTTAAAAAACAATACAATTAGGAAGCTTTTCGAATTGGCTTATTCAAAACAAAATCTAGGTTAAACGAAATATCAATCAGGTAATATGTGTTTCAAACCACTTTACCATAGCTGAACAAAACGGTTTATCGATTAAAAATTATTTTCATTGTTTGGAAAACCTTTTGAGATCAGCAAATTTTATCGATCATTATCTGAATTTAAAATACGATGTTTTTTTTTAATTATTTCTGTGGCTAGGATCTAGAAAGACCAGTGTCAGATTTTATAATTTTACAGCCACCATTTTGTAGAGGGTCGATGTCAATTTAAAAAACTAGCATATGTAACTATTTTATACATACAGACATATGTTGCAATGTTTTTATTATTTTTTTTCAAATAATTATTCTTCTATAGTATTATGATTTATGACATTTGCCTTTATAGATCAAAGCCACATATTTATCAAATTCATGATTTATGAATATGATACGCTTTGATTCATTCCCATCTATCTTATTTATCATGCATATGGGGTTTCGCCACCAAAAATCAGATCTCGGAAATACAAGTTCTTCAGGAGATTCAACGGGATCCCTATGTCAATGATATCTACTGACAAACAAAGATACTTTCTTTAAAGGTAATTGCCACTGCATGACATAATTAATACTATTTTAAATATCAACAATTTTTCTGCTCACTCAAATTTAAAATACACATTTGGTCATAATATTCATAATTACAATACGCGTTATTCAGGGAATCTTCATGTGTCTAAGTTTGGCTCAACAAAGTTTGGCAGTAGGTCCTTGGAAAATATTGGCCATTCCAAATATAATAAACTGCCTGATGAGCTAAGACACAAAAAACTGAATAAAAAATCCAGAAGTGTCGCAATCAAAAAATATTGCTTAAATCTTTTTGATAGTGATAATTATTAATGTAGTTTATATAAGATGGTGTTTTTTGTTTCTTTTACAAATTTTTTTTCTTTTTATTTTGGATGTATTATGTGTATGATATTGTGTATTGTCAAAAAAATGTTTTTTCTTATGTACGGTCTCAAATGAGTTTCTAATAACTCCTGGGAATATAATATGTCATTTTTGTATTATACGTTTTATTAATAACAAAAATAAATACATCAAATATATTTACGTTTATAATATGTATTTTCTGGGATTAGTTCATCTTTCAGACACCGATTGTTTTAACTGACTGATCATTTTTAAATGATTATTATTCAGAAGACGCTTTTTTCTTAAATCACCTGGGCCGCGATTATAAACACTATTTTCATCGGTACATATCAAGGCGGTATAAATTAACATAGATATTTATGTACAAATATGTGTATATTTGTATGAAAATTCAAAATATCTTCGTCGGTAATCTGTAATTGAACATGCTTTGAAAAAAAATTAAACATGTTTCTCATACAGAAAACAAAATTTTACTTTTATGATAAAATTGAAGATAAATATAAACTTCCCATTATAGTACGGGCCCTCTCTTACTATATTTATATAAAATATGTTGCTCCAAAACAAAACGCATTTTTTGTTTATTTTCATCTTCTAATAGGCAATTTTCGAAAGCAATTTTATTTATAATAAATAATTATTTTTATTGATAAGTCTCTGCACGAGTACTTAAAGAGTAAATGTTTTTATATCTATTATTCAACTTTTGATAAATCGTGCAAAAAAAAAATATGCGCATTTTCAGTTCAATTAAAATAAATAACCATAACAGTATTGTTTTTATTTACTTTTATATCAACATATTTTCAATGGGTGCAAATATTTTATTCCATTTAAATAGTTAATAACAAACTGACATCGCATTAACAGCTTTTTAAAATACCTCAAAGCGTTTACTAAGGAAATTAAATAATATCTATTATATCTCGGAAATAAAAAAAATGATATTCAAATTTGATTGTCGCCTATAATCAGATATGATGACATGTGATTTTCGTATGTATCGAATTTCTGTGAATCGGGAACAATGGTGTTCCTTTACTGGCAAGACCACGTGATCACATTGATCTAGAATACTCTTCGCCGGACACAGCCTCCAGCACAAAGGCTACTTACTAGGAAAATCATAAAGGGCTAGTTAAGAATTTCTTCTCTATTCAGCAGTGTCACTCACAGTGATGTGACCACGGTTTATAAACATAAGTGTCAAGAGAAAAGAACGCTTTTTCGTAACGTCAAATACTTTAACAACATTGAATCATGATTAATTTTCTTATTGGTATTTTTTTATGCAACAGCATTTTTTTATTAATTGAATTTATATTTTTGTGAAATGTATTCGATGGTTAGCAAAAAGCTATTTTGCCGAAACAAATCGGTGCCTTAGAACAGGCAAATGCCCATAAATTAAACTTTATAGATTCTTACTTGCCAAACCCTTCGTATATTGGCCATATTATACAAATGAATTTGTTTTTTTAGTATAATGTATGTATGTATAAATAGATATCAATAACCTCTATTATTTCATATTAATTGTTGTGTTTTTGCACTACGCAATGAGGATTAAAATAATATTAATTAAGTCATGCAGTTCAAACCTGCGCCGCGCATTTGTGCAAGCAGTACTCCCGAATTAAAATATTTATATGGGGATAATGGAATTTAGGCATTTAAAGAACTTATGATCAATTGTTTTTGGTACATTATAACTACGGTTGCGTTAGAGTAAATATTATATTAGAATCCAAGTAAACTGTTACAATAAAAAATAAATTTACTAATGTAAAATGTAAGTATGGTTGATATTATGTTTTACATGCATTATCCACCTCAAAGTATTATGGTTATTGTATTGATCTACACAGTATAGATACATGTACTATTTACGTGGTTGTAGGTTCGATTACTGACAAGGCTGAAATTTAAAAAGGTGACTATTTACTATATTCTTTCATTGTAACTGGCACCATTCACAATAAATTATAAAAGTAATAATAATGCCGCCTTTGCGTAATTTTTTTTAAATAATGATTTGTGTACCAATAAGGTCTTGAATAATAGTACGTCAATGGCTTATAGAGTTGCCCATACGGACAAAAACATTATTTTTTATCATTTATTTATTTTACAGAAAAAACAATCAACAATGATATAATAACATAAAAATAATACGGTTTAAAGACAGAACAGCGAAGTTTCTAAATAAATATCATACATACTAAATTGTGGTACAACAGAAAGATGTCTCTGTGAGTATTTGTGTGGGAGTAAGTGTTCAGGTGTGTGTAAGCTTAACATCATTAAATAGTAAGTAGAAGCGTATCAAATCCAGAAAAAAAAAGTCTTAATTTATTTTTAAACAATTAATTTATAGTATTATATGGCTATCACCCACGAAGCTAGCTGCAGTTTACAGCAATACAAAGGTTCTCTGTACTTAGGTCGAGAATTGCAAGCGCAAACCGAAATCGTCCGTTACACGTCGATTATTAAAGCAAAAACTTAACCAAAAAATTGAGACGCATTTGTTCTATACAATAGAGCTAAAGGCCTTATCCAGCAAATTATTACTCTGAGGATACAGTTGTATTCTATGCAACACTAAACGCAGTTAAAATATCGTAATTAGACAAATTGCGCTAAATTATCGCCGTGAGGGTTTTGTTAAATATATTTTTTTTAAATGCCTGTCTAGTTTTTACTATAATTTTTTTACTAACCCCACTCTACCCTAACATAATTTCCATTTTCTTATAGTGAGTTGTTTACAACTTGTTGAAAATGGCCACCAAACTTGAAATATTTGGGTAAATTATAAGAACGCTAATATTTCTTTAATTTAAAAAAAATAAAAAATACTAGGAGTAAAAATTATAATCATTCCCCTTTTCGCCGCAGTGGTGCATAGAGCGCTGCATTTGAACATGAAATACCAAGTATAACTATCATCGGTTGCATGAAAGGTGATTAGTCCTACTCTTCAGGCGCCAGTCCAGGAACAATGAAATATTGCATTTTACACAATCTTTTAAATTTATATATCTAGTTCGCCCCGCTAGAAATCAAACCCAAGACCTCTAGAATGGTAATTGAACACGCCAACTATTTTATAACGAAGCGACCTAATTGCCACTAGATTTCCTTTTACAGAATTTTTACCTGAGACCAGCAATCGAAGCAACAAAACGTATATAAATACATTATTTTATGAAAATTTGAATGATTAGCGCTGTAATGTAACCATATTTATTAAGGTTTATTATTTTTATTTTATTAAATTCTACGCAGTGATAAATTAGAACACATGGTCACTTTACTTGAGGAATCAATAGGCACGGTGTGACGAAGGTTTTTAATAAGTTTCCGGCTACCGTATGCTGCCGTAACGCGCAAGAACCTTTTTTTCAATGACATGAAAATGTGAGGCATTTGTTTTACGAAAGAACTACAATTTGTTTTATTTATTTACGATGAAAATTAATAAACCTTGAAGTAATTAAAATTGAAACTATAAACATTATTAAACCCAATCAACAAGATGGAATTTGTTTTATAAGATTACCAACAACAAAACAGATTTTTTAATTTTTTTATAGAAATACTTGAACAAAGTTAAACTTAATTCTGAGATCGTTGTTTTATTGGTTCATTTGTATTAATGATATTATAAAATACCCTTAAAATATTACGAAGAAGATAATTCCAAAAGGGAAAAAAAAATAACTACAACTAAATATATAAATCACTAGCTGACCCGACAGACGTTGTCCTGCCCAAACGTTGGCTTGCCTTGGGAAAATACCTTATTTTGATAAGTAGGTACCTAGGTACATGCTTGTGATTAAATTAAACAACAAAAATTAGTTAATATTCAAATATTACATTGAAGTACTTAACTAGTTTATGGTACTAACTTGTTTATGGTTGGATTCCAAAACATTAAATTAATATTTTTCAAATAAGGCATTCTTTTTGCAAACGTCAAACTCTGGTCGTCTCACCAACAAAGGGGTGTACTTATGTAGGAATACGATTTTTAAAAATGTATTGAAATTGATATTATTTTAGTGTTACCAAAAATCCAATAAAAAGAAATAAAAATTTAAGAAAAGAATCTGATTGAGATCCACAAAAAAACATCTTTTCATTTTTTTGCAAATTTATTCTTCTCAAAAGCAACCCCGGTAGATCGATAAAAAATTTACACTCTTAACTTATTTTTAACACATTCGATTAAAGATTTTAATATCTACGAACACGCACAGCGCAAAGATCTATATTTCTCTGAAAACCGCACGTAAATCGGTTAAGCCGTTTAGGAGGAGTACGGTGACATCACGCGTACAGAGGAATTATATATATAAAGATAATAAACGATTTGAAAATTAAAAACTTAAGAAATGAAATGTTTTTTTCTGTTATTTTCAAGATTACAAAAAATATGGACTAAATGGCGCTAATAATTCTGAAGTTATCGAATTAAAATTGATTGATTGAAAGATTGGAATTCTCTTGTTTGATCCAGCTTGGTAAAATAATAATTAAATACTTTTGTTAATCGTATGATGTGTGGAACAAAATCGTCGAAAATAAAGACAACCAACGATTAACATCATTTCCTCCAATTCGTGACAGTCAATGTAAACATTTTCGGGATGGTACCTGTACTAATTCGTCCGCGCTACTGGACTCCTGTGGAGGACCTTGGCAAAGGCGGTGGGATGGGGGAGCGAGGGGGGATTAAGGATTGTACAGGTGTTATCAACACTATTATAATGGTGGTTATGAAGGCGTTATTGTATGTTATGGCGTGTCATTAGGCCCACGTGGAGAGATCTCGGCAGGAGGGATGAGAAGGGATTTTTAGATGTAATCTGCGAGTAGATACAATTTGAATGAAATATAAAAATTTAAAAAACACTATTAAGTACAAGAATATTTAACACAACTAAATGATTAAATTATATCGACTGGTTTCAGGTCAAACGACACGTCTTCGGGACATATAATGATGTAATGAATAACATTACTTCAATATATGTCAGAACTTTTATATTTCGCCGGGATCGTAGAATCATGACACATGTGATTTTTTTTTTACTTTACGTGAAAGCGGTTTGAATTTTTTTTAAACTTCATGTTACAACTTGAAAAGTGCGAAAGCATACCATTTGATATTTGGGTAAATCTTCAATCGTATATGTAAAAAAAAGTTAGGAGCATAAATGTTCAATACACCGATCTACCAGGGTTGCATTAAAGGAGAATGCATTTGCAAAAAAATGGAAAGATGTAGTTTTTTAGTGTAAAAAAAAGTTTGTTTTTTAATGTTTACAAACAGCATTTGTTTTTTGTGGATCTCAATCAGATCCTTCTCTTTTTAATTCCTTTTAATTTCTACCCATTTATTTATTTTTATTGGATTTTGGTAATACTAAAATAATATCAAATGCAATACATTTTTAAAAATCGTATTCCTACATAAGTACACCCCTTTGTTGGTGAGACGACCGGAGTTTGACGTTTGGAAAAAGAATGCCATATTTGAAAAAAAAATATTTTGTGTTTTGGGATTCAACCATAAACAAGTACCTAGGTACCTACTTACATTAAAAATTTTAATATTATGAATTTTTAGTTTTGGAATTAAATCACAAACAAGTACTTAGGTACCTACTTATCAATGAAAAGTCTTTTTTCAAGCTAAAAGCAGGCAAGCCAACGTTCGGGCAGGACAACGTCTGACGGGTCCGCTAGTAATAAATATATATATTTATACTTATATGTATTTATATATATATAGCGCGGATGCTTCCTGAGAGCCTTAACCACGCTTGCCTCCTTTAAAGCCATCAGGTTCTCGACGTCCTGAACGTCCAATGCTGACTGTTCGTCGGCAAT
The DNA here is from genome assembly GCF_059751315.1 of Micrasema longulum. Lineage (NCBI taxonomy): Eukaryota > Metazoa > Arthropoda > Insecta > Trichoptera > Brachycentridae > Micrasema > Micrasema longulum. The sequence continues at coordinate 1,044,640 of NW_028277546.1, forward strand.
TTATGTCGAGTTTCGGGACGAGAAACTGACTTGGGAGGATGCACAAGAGCTGGCAACCGATAGATGCATGGAAGCTCTTTGTGGACATCATATTCTCCAACTAGGGAGAGGACATGGAATGAAAATGATAATGATGATGATTATTATGCAATAAAAAAATACATCAGTCGATTTCAAGCTACGCATTAGCTAACAAAATGAATAAAATTCACCAATGAGTAAAAAATGTACATGCGATAACATGAATAAATTATTGCACCATCATTAACACATTCAATTTTTTACTTTCATGACGCTATATACCTACAAGCAGGAGCTGCGCTGGGGTCGTTTGATTCTCCCGTTCGGATCATATGTAATTTTTAGATGCTCAGTGAGGAAAAGGTATATTAAAAATAGTTTTGTCTAAATGGTGTGTCTAGTGCCGAGGGAGACATTATACATTAATTTAAAACATGCCCCTAATAGTCATGGAACAAAATAATAAAACTTTTAATACTGCTTTGTAAAAAGCTTAAAGATATCTACTCGTACATGGATACTATTTATAAGTAAGAATTACTAATTCACAATTCGTAAACCGTCGGTTTTCTGTGCCCGGGTCGATTAAAAATAAGTATAGAGTACTTCCGACTCGATGGCAACTCTAAGGTAAAAATCCTTAATAATGAAATTAAAAGGAGATAAGTACGCTCCGTAGGGTAGTGGTTGGTGAATTCACCTACTTAATAGATTGAATTTTTTTACCGACATTTCTTGGTGGAACTGCATTTTAATTATAAATAATAGAAATACGTACATAGTTTTATTCTAATTTTATTTATAAGTTTTTACCAGTGACTGGGTTTCGTCGTGATCGACATCGTCAGACTAGTCGCCTACTTAATTTAAGGTCCCAAGCTCGATTTCTGGAATAATCAACATGAAATATTGATTAAAAAGATGGCACTTTCCTGCAATATTTCACATTTTTCATCCACCCGGACACACAATTAAAACATTTTTTTTTAATGTTTTATGTGTTTTTTATTAGTTTTATTCCGTAGTTGTTAATTATATTCTAATAAATAATTATTTTGCATTCGGAGGGAACCTTTTTCCATTAAGCATTATTTGTATGCCCTTGAGCTTGTGGCTGAGCTTGAGACAACAGATAATGTCTGGCGTTGGTCTCCAATCTTCTGGACCAAGATCATTAGCATAGGATGCTGTGATCCCACGGATTCTGTACAAGGTGTCGTGACGTCACGATCCATTTACCTGCCTGCATGGACAAAGTTATTCCGCCTGGTTTTAGCCAATTCTCCGACATTCTTTTACTCCACATAAGTTACACTGCCGGGAACAATAATCCACTGGTAATTGACTGAGGACAGTTTTAAATGCGATTTAATTCGAACAACTTCTTCAGTTTACGATAAAAACAAAGTTGTTCAAAATACCAAGCAATATAACACATTAACTGCATCATCTCAGCGAGTGGAGGCGTATAAAATAATTTTAAACAATATTTACAAAAAAAGTAAAAAAAACTGCATCATCTGATTTACTGCCTCATTCAATACGTTAAGCGGTAGAGCCACTCCAGCGCATATTTAAAAGAGTATTTTTTTAAAGAGTGCAATGAAAGCAATAAATAATTTAATTCAAAAACATTATGAAACATACTTAAGGAATTTTTTTTTTTACTTTTTTATTAAAAATGGCGGCGTTAGAGCCCAAAATCGCCAAGTATCTTCCGCGCCAAAATGGTCTCGCAACCGGAAAGATTTCTTCCATAGTTATCAACCTAGAAAAAAAACTTTTTTTTTCAAATAAATATCTACAATACAGTGTACGAAATTTAGAAAATACCGCTCTAAAAAATGTAGTACAGATTTTTTGTATCTTATTTTATTATAAATAAAACATAGAATCCATGAACCAAATAATATACTCCCAGGAGTTATAAAAAATAATTAATTTAGGATGATACATAAAAAAATCCGTTTTTGATAATACATACTATAAGTTGATACAATCCAGAATAATAAGAAAACATAAAATTAGAAACATGAAACACAGTAAAAACACTATAAATTATATTATTAACTGGTGTGGTATTTCGTTTCGTTTTTTGTATCTGTACTTTTGCTTTGTTATGTAAAAATTTAAGTAATATTTTTCAATTGCAATAATGCAAAAAATCATATGATTTATTGTTTATAACAAAAAAAAACTTAAAATGACAGGTGCCGTGGCGCAGTTGGTTAGACGGCCAACTGTAAAACTGCCGTCGCGGGTTCATATCATTTTCTCAATTAGTCTGATTATTGTGGTGAATTTTTTATTACCTCCTTCCATATCCCTTCTTTCCTACCTGCTGCCATGCCTCTAAATAGAAGCTTAGCGAGTTATTCCTTTAAAAAATTGACAAAATCAATCGCGAATTCCATACTTAGTTCGATGAAGAATATATCTGGGAAGATATTTAAAAAAAAAACAAATAAATTAGTGCATATTTGGCAAAGTTACAAATCCGGCCAGTTTAAAAAACATGGTTCCTATAAAAACGCCCTTAAAGTTTGAATAAATAACAATAGTTATTTGAACCAACTCTGATTCAAACCTATATCTACCTACCCGTCCTTCCAATTTTTTGCACACTCCGTGTAACAACAATTTTACGTGTTGATTCGGGAAAAAACATTAAAAATTTAGTAGTAATCTAACGTCAAGCAAGTGAAGTGCTTCCAACGAATCATTCAACAAGATAGCTGTGCCAGCTAGACCACCTGCTTCATAAAAGCTGTGCCAGCATCTCACGACCGCCGGCTTCACCAGCACGGTTCCATCACACGTCACGCCTCATCATCAGCAGGTTCGTGGAGTTGCGCAACCTTCCTTCCTCCTCCTAGGACGAGGTATTATGTACACCTCGTCTACTCCTCAACATGCCCTTCGAAACTTGTCAGGCGCAGTTGGTTAGATGGTTATCTGTGAAACTGGCGTCGCAGGTTCGATTCCCGCCAGTTGCAAGAAAAAAATCCAAGAAAGATTTTTTCTCAATTGGTGTGGGTGTTGTAGTGTATTTTTCATTACCGCCTTCCATATCCCCTCTATCTCACCTGCTGACAAGCCTCAAAATAGAGGCTTAGCGGGTTATTCCTTTAAAAATAAAATAAACCGAATTACATGAAACTGTTAACAAACAACACTAAATTATTTGAAATATTTTCATTAAAAAATTATTCACAAAAGCCTATTTACGATATAAAAATAAAACAATATGATTTCGTAATAAATTGACACTTTCAAAATTCATTTAAGATTATGATAAAATTATAGAAAATAAATTGAATAACTTTAAGTAATAAATTGTAAACATTTTGCCAGTAAACACATTACTGATTATTGTTACAATTTTACATAACACGACCGCTGTACTCAAAGCAAAACGCCGCACCGCCCGCCGGCCTGCTGATTTATCAAAACAAATTGGAACTATAAATACATACAACACATAATATAGATATGCACACCTATAAAATTGTTTGGGACAAAAAAGTACTTATATACATGCATAACTTAATAAACAACATTATTTTATAGTTTCGGTGAACACACATATACATATATATTATAAATGTATATTCATGCACACTGCACATATTTTAAAATGTACCATTATTAAACACGTATGATATTTATTTAGAAACTTCCCTGGTCTGTCTTCAAACTTTACCATCATTATGAAATTTATTAATTGTTGACTGTATGCTCATGTCAAATAAACAAATTAACAATTAATTATTTTATCACACATCTTTGAATTATTTGCAACATATGTAAAATTATTTTAACATTTATAACTGCAAAATAAAAAAAAACTTTTTTTTTTCATCATTTAAGAAAATGAAGAAAAAGTGACCGAAAAATGTCGGATAGCGTAGTTATGTCCCTGGTTCGATTCCTGGGAAGGTGGGCGTGAAATTATCATTTCCGAATCGGGTTATAGCCCCCTGGCTAGTGTCGCAAACTCACGGATCAGAGGTTCAAGGTTCGAACCCCACTCTACCCCAACTTGTGAATGTTTTTTAATGGTTTTTAATAGAAAGGTAAGGTATTTAGTCTTACGCTTCATAAACCAGTTCAGGAAAATTGAAATATTGCATTACGGCCACTTTTAAACTGTATACTTCACGTCTACCTCTCTAGTATTTTAACCTAAACTTTCAAGCATGGTAGGCTAACGCGCTAACCATCACGCTTCGAGGTGGAATAATCTCCACTCGATTTTCTTTTTTTAGATTTTCTACCTAAGAGTAGTCGTCAAGTCAAAAACACTCGTCTTGGGCACTGGTTGTATTTTACAATCAGAACCGTCTACTTTATTTGCCTGGACATAGAAATTTCTGAAGTGCTTATCATCATCATCATCATCAGCCGTCTCTTGTCCAATGTTGAACATAGGCCTCCCCCTTTAGTCTCCATATTTCCCTATCCTGAGCCAACCGCATCCAACCACTTCCTGCAACTCGTCTTATGTCATCAGACCACCTTGTCTGAGGCCTGCCGACACTTCTTCTACCCGTTCTGGGTCGCCATTCCAGGACTTTTTTGGTCCATGTAGAGTCTGTGATTCTGGCTATATGACCAGCCCAGCTCCATTTCTGATTGGCAGCCCTATGGACCACATCGGCGATCTTTGTTCTCGCTCTAATCCATGTATTGGTTTTTCTGTCTCTCAACGAAATACCCAGCATTCTCCTTTCCATGGCTCTCTGTGTCACTGATAATTTGTGTAAAATTTTTTTCGTGAACACAAAAGTTTCACAGCCATATGTTAGTACAGGGAAAACACAAGCATCAAAAAGTTTCTTCTTTAAGTAATGTGAATACTTCGGAGATTTCAGGATATATGAGAGCTTACCAAAGGCGGCCCATGCTAAACCTCGCCTTCTTTCTATTTCTACCTCTTGATTATCTTTGCCGAGCTTTATTTCATGTCCTAAGTATATATAGAACTATCAATCTTTTCAATTATTTCTCCATTTACTAAGATGTTACATGATTGGTTTGCATCACTCATAACTTTAGTTTTTAAAGCATTCATTTTCAAGCCTATTTTCAGGGATGCTGTATTAACTTCGTTTATCATGAAGTGCTTATATGTAACATCAATTATTTAACATTTGATTAAAGTATGAATCGATTCCAAGGGATCGGAAATCTACTGTCGAAATCTCTTACCCTATTTTAAACTCATTGATATGTCATCAAAGGCAATCCGGGCTGTGTTTGTTTTCCTTATTTCCGCAAATCCATTAATCATTGTTGGGAATATTTCATCCGGCATTTTAGAGTAATACCTACCCCCATCTCCGCCACTTACCCCCCCCCAATCCACCGTTGGTTTGGGCGATCGAGTGCTATTCAAACAGCCGATACAAAAAAAATAAATTTAGGAAACGTCAACTCGCAAATAAACTGGAATATTAATCGAAATACCAAATCGAAATCGTAAAATGCGCCGCTCAAAAGAGGAGGCTTGACAGAATTCCATTTATGCCATTTGAATGTTTCGAGTTTGTGAAATAAAACAAATGATGTACACAGAAATCTACTTGCACCCAATGCTTTATACAGGGTGTTGAATATTTTTCATTTAATAACATTCTAGTTGTAATATTTATTTCTGCAACTAATGTACGTAAAATAAGTCCAAATGTTGACCATTTTTTTCACCAGTCTGTTTTTTATTGGCTGAAAGATTTTAATGTCGGCCAAAGTGCGTGTATTTTTTGTACTTAAAATTTTGAATACATTTATAAATTACAATATTTGAGTTTGTCCAAATGTTCATAGACAAAAGACTGGATTTTACCCCCTTTCACACCGCCTTGACTTCCATATTCTCTTATTTAAGGTATTCTCTATCCCTGTTGTAATTTGTTAATCTTAATGACCCCCGAGGGGGTGAAATCCAGTCTTTTGTCTATGAACATTTAGACAAACTCAAATATTGTAATGAAACCAACTGGTCCAAGAAGTTTAAAAATTGAAAAATCGTTTTCAGGCGTTGCCTAGTATGTGAAATAATTCAGTCAGATGAATCTCTTCACAACAATAAAGGTTTCAGCTTATTGACTTCACTAAAATCAACAGATGGAAGAATTGAAGAAATATGGATGTTGAAACATAGGCAAAATGGTGAATGTTACACAGTGTGTAAAATGGCCACTTAAACCAGCCAATGACAAGTCATAAGCCCTGTAAATGCCTTGACTTCCATATTCCCTTATTTAAGGTATTCTCCATCCCTGTTGTAATTTGTTACATTTATAAATACTTTCAATATGTCATTTTCTTATAAAGATAGATAGAAAAATCCATACACGTCTATCCTGACATGTAATCCAGGCTAATTCCACTTCCTTGCGTCATATGCATAGTGAGGTTCTTTCATCGGGTTGATTTTTGACATGAGCTTATTTAAGTTTAAGAACAGTATTTTGGATAACACACAAATGTTAGTCAATAGACAAAAATGCGGGACTACTACTAAAACGAATTTGTTATTTGATCAATTTTAAATGTCGTGGATAGTACATTATTGTTTTGTCCCAGGACTTGACCATTTTCCACGCGTAAACAGCAATTTGTAGGACAAAAAGTTTTCCCGAGACATCGCCACCGAGATAGACGGCCAGACTATCTTCACGGAAGAATGATTACCCTCACCACTGTACGCGACCACTAGCGGCCGCATTGTCCTCGCGCTAATACCTATAAATGAGACTTTCTGACAATACCGATTTGCTCGACGGGAACGTGTTGCTCCCACAATTTCATCTGCTGAAAATTGAGGCAGAAAAAAAACTTATTTATTATTTAGTTCGTTATTTGACGATTCTAGTGCAGCTTGGTATAAAATAATTCGTGAACTCGTAATAAACGCGGTCACGTATTAATTTTTGTAGCACCCACGTGTAAACTGCGGCTGAATTTTCGTGTTGTCCCAGTGTTCTGTCCCGCGTGTCTAGTCTGTTCATGGAACTGGAATAAGACTACATCTTTGTATTCTGTTTCATATCTGTTCTCTTACTAACTGGCTCGCTGATTACGCTATTAGCAATTAATTAAATTTTCAATGCACGGCAGTATTTTCAAAGCAAATCAAAGGAAAACTATATAATATTACAACGAAGAAATACTATTATGCTTATGACAACCAAAAACGTTTGCTCGAAAACGTTATTTTGTTTGTTACGAGAATCAGTGAAAATTCCAAAGGCTTAAACACTGAAAAATCTGCAAGAAAATGTTGGCACGAAAATAAAACACGCTCTATTTGTGATACTCATAATGTTCGTACAGGGTCGGGTGTGGGGAGGCTTATAGCGACCCCATTCAAATCATTTCAATTTCAAACGTTGTTAGGTAGAGGAATGACGGAGCGGGCGCCGCACATTTTGAAGGCTATGCAAAGGATTATTTCACTCTGAATGGATATATAATGTACAGTGAATATGTAATGCGATTCACTTTAAATCGGCTTAGGTGACTACCGCCACCTTGCGCCCTTTTCTAGAAACACTTTGCGGGGGAGATTTTTTGAGCAAACGTTGGTTTTAGGTGAGTGTAGTCTGACGTGGCGGGAATATAACAAATATTGCCTTATAAAGTTTGCTTTATTAGCAACGGTGAAAAACAATGTGCAGTAACATACAGTGCATCATGATTCAAATGTTTTTCATATAAAAATGTAGATAGTACTTTCAAAATAGTTACGAACGAAAAACAAATTTAATAAATTTATATTTGTTTGCAAAACTTAAATCCGTGGGGGTAGACAACATATAAAAAGTCACACCACTTCAATTTTACTTACAGACATTGCTTCTAACATATTCAAACATCTTTTCATGCATGCACTCCGAATATTCCGATGTTTTAAATTTCCGCCTCAGAATGTTTGATGAATTTGGTCATGGGCACATTGTAAAGTCTTCAATGATTTTTGCATCCTTCAAAATTGTTTAATGGCTAGTATTCAAGTTTGCAAAACACTTGGGCCACGTGTAAGTTTAGTTGGGCCTTGTACAAGCATAACTGATCCACATCCATCCATGACTGATTTAAGCAATGAGCAACTCGATAAACTTCAGAATACATGCATAAGGTACATTTTTGGTCTTCGGAAATATGACCACATTTCTAATTATCGAAGGCAACTGAAACGGCTCAAAATTAGACAGCGAAGAGACTATCACTCTCTCTCACTTCTGTTCAATGTACTTCATAGTCGTAACGCTCCTATATACCTACTTGAAAAATTTCAACGCTTATCAGTTCATGGTTTACTTCTTCGTTCTAATTCTCAAGGCACTCTCTTAATACCCATCCACAATTCCTCTTTCTTCTCTAACTCATAAAGTGTCCATGCGGCTCGACTGATGTTAGTACATTATCTCTGTTTAAATCAAGTTTGAAGAAACATCTCCTTTCTCTTCTTTAATCTCTCCTCCTTTCCTTTTCCCTCTTTTTTCTTTTTTCCCATTGAGTAATAGTTTTGATTTGAGGTGATTTATAAACAAATACATTCATTTCTATTTTTATATATCTTTAGCTTTTTAATCTTTTTTTTCTATTGAATATGTTCTGTAACTTGAATTCTAAAAACAAAAATTTTATTATATTGGTCGGTTGGAAGAAATCGCCAATTGGCAATAAGCCCGCCTGTGTACAAAAAGTTAAATAAATAAATAAGTAAAATTAATATATGGATTTTTTCAGTCGATCTTTCACAGTTCATTATTGAGTATTTTTGCAGTCGTTTACTACACGAGTGTTGAGGTTCCTAAATAATGTAAAAAAATTAGTATTTTTTTATTTAAATAAACGGTTTTTTTTCTTAAAAATAAATATTTGCGTTTTTATGATTTACCCAAATATTTAATTTTTAAGGGCCACTTTCAACGAGTTGTAAATAACTCACTATTAGAAAATAGAATCGAGTTGGGGTAGAGTGGGATTCGAACCACGGACCTTCGGTCCGTGAGTCCGAGACACTAGCCACAGGACCACAACCCGATTTCAACCCGGTTTAAATTTATTGAGTATAATACTTCATATGTCACAAGTGTTTGTTAATTTATTATTGGCCTATTCTGCTGTCCAGCGATTTCAAATGAACTTCCCGTATTTCATATCGCACCCTTCTGAAGGCTTGTTCTTTTGCATTGTACACAAGAAACATTTCGCGAGGCAATTTGTCAAATAGTCTGGATGATGAAAAATACTAAACTCCCTTGGCAACCCCTTTGGTAAAGCGAAATAATAAATAATTCGCATGCGTACAACAGTTCAGACATTTTAATTTATTGACGGAAGATTACGAAGCTTGTGAAAATATACAGAAAATAAAAACAATAGATTGATATATGTTTTTTTGAAATTTTAGTACAGTATTTTGAGTTTGTCCAAATGACAAGTCATAGGTCCTGTAAAAGACTAAACTTCAATATTCCCTTCTTTCAAATGCTATCCGTTCCTGTTGTAATTTGTTGATCTTGAAATTTAATCCCTAAAAGTGTCTTGTTTAACTTCAAAAAGGCTGTGCTAAAAAAATCCTACGGGGCTCTGTTCTGTAACGTCGTGTTACATCCAGCAAAGTACGGAATATTCCGAAATTCATACATTTGAAAAAAAAACTCAGAGATATAGGTACTATTTAATAATTACTTTTTCATGGAAGATAAAAATAATAATATGATTCAGGCATGTTAAATCGATAGATTAATATAGAAAAATAAATCTTAAATACGCCAGTCTTTTAACTAGCGTGCACTCCCGCTCACTGCAAATAACCGACTGATTGAACAAATAAAAAAACACACAAGACTGATGTTTTCCTATTCTTATGTAAAGTACATGTATCTACGAGTATAGTGCAATCTGGATTCTGTTGTCTGTTTCATACAAACACCGACTGCAAAAGAGCATCTCTGTCTTCCTGGTTATAAGTTCTATTCTCGTGCTCTTTCTTATACAATTAAACGGTTTTATTGTTGTATTGGCATCACTTTCATTTATTTGATTATTATTTTTCGCGTTACAAGAATAAATCTTGTTAGCATTATAATCCTGCATATTTGTACAAATTTTTTTTCAAATCCAATGTGAAAATTTCAATTAGAAAATTACAAAAAATAAAACATCATAATTTAAAAAATAAGAGCTATATGTCAAGTCTTGTATCCTATGTAGACTCATGTTACATCACAGTCATACAAGAATAAAATATACCGTTGATTCAATAAAGAAGTTGAATACTTTGTCCTAACACATTTCATGTATTTTTGCGAATCAATTAAAAATTTCTGGCAGCATAATGAAAATAAATGTAAATCATCATACGTGTTTGTACAAATGAAATAATCATAAAACTTGATACGAACAGTATATGCATTATCGATAGCGAAAAAAGAAAAAAATATTTTTTGAATTAAAAACAATTTGGTCAATAGCTATATCACATTATCACTTATGCTGATATAGAGTCAATGTTAAATATTTCTAGTCTACAAAAACGTAGAACATAGTATATTGATTCAATGTACATATATGTTCGGCATACTAAATGGTATAATCGATGTTCCATCATTACTGGGACAAATAAAATTCCGTATTCCGACTTATAGGTTGAGAAACAACGAAGTACTGTTCATCGATCAGCATAGATCAAACTATGGCCTTAATTATCAAATGACCCGTCTGTGTCGTATTGTCAACTCAAGACAAGATCTGGATTTTTTTATTTGAGTTTACAGCGATTTAAACGAGTACTAAATAAATAGTCCAGATCTTGTCTTGATGTCCCTTATGTTTGTCAATGCTTCTTTTCTTTTTTAAAAATGTTTTTGACTATTCTTATATTGTAATATTAAAACCCAATAAATTGTTTTAATGGACAATTTCCGTTAGTAAATAAATAAAAAAACATCTAATATGTCGTTTAAACCGCAAGTTTAATATTTTTCTCTATTTCGAAAAAATAATGATACTGTACAACATTGTTATTACGAGCCGTTTTCCTACGTGAAGCCGTAGTGTGGAGGTGTGTTGTATTAGGTGTGTAAGTGTGGGTGTTATCAAAGATGGCGGTCTAGTTATGATGATAAGGCGCCGCTGGACGGCGTTGCTAGGCGACGCTGACCAGTGGCGGGCGTCGGTGTGAAGGGTTCGCTGAAAACTGAAAAGCGATATTCAGCACTTTCAGGACGGTTATAATTTTACTTACCGGGTGTTTTAAATATCGCGTCTAGTAAATATGTGCAAATATTCAATTATTAAAAAATAAAATTGTTAAAAATAAAATATTATTGGTGTTTTGCCCTACTAGAAATTTATTGGAATGGATAAATATTTTAATAGTGACAAACATTTTTTGAACAGTTGAAAAGCCTTGTCAATACCTATACGTTTATACTCTTTTCTTAAAATTTTTTTTCATTGCTCTTTGATTTTTTGCTATTCAAAACTTTTAAATATTCTTCAGATTTAAGACGTCATTTTGTTTGGTGGTTTTTAACGCTTTTACTGATCATAATAAAGATGTGTTGTGTCTTTTGTTTGTCTTTAAAAACATTTGTTCTTAATAATGTCATTAATTTTATTAAATGTCAATAGTAACATGATGGTGAGTACATTTTTTTAAATGTTAGTTTAACAATGTGATCGCTGATGGTTTTAAAAACATTTTTTTAGTTTATTAATTAATGACGTTTCACTGCTAAAAAAACTTTTGGAGTTCCTTAAGTTTATACCTTTTAACTTTATCTAAATAACTCACTTAATTATTTTTTCAATGACATAATTATGCAGTTTTACATTAACGAACATTTTATCATACATTAACATTAACTAGCAAAGACATCATGCACAGTCGCAAACATTTCATAAGCTTACGAACTTTATAATTGTTGTAGCTGTGTCGGAAGGGAGCAATGCCAAAAAATATTTAAACGTCTTCATAAATGGGAACGCATATTATTATAACAACTTACGAGTATAAGTCACGGTCAGCGTGTTCGGTTTGATGTTGTTTAGAAAATAATTTCTTCCCACATTAAAAATATAAGTGATAAAATAAAATAAAATAATGTGGATTGAAAAACATTACCATATTCGTCAATATCTTATCTATGAAGTGTTTTTTTTTAGTTTATAAAGTGTAAGTATTAAAAATGCATTGTAAAACTATAGAGATCGTTTGATGATTAAAAAATATTCGTAAAATGCATTTCAAAAATTTGTACTAGTACAAAAAATAAATAGTATTTAATTAAATGTTGACATAATATGCTTCCAAAAGAGATGCTTTGAGACACGTGTTTTTGTTGACTATAATAGAAACATAACATCTAAATTTCTCAATATCATCTTGGATCGCACCCCTAACTCCGGGCGCGGCTAGGGGAGGGGGGTGGGGTAGTAGACTGGTCAGTGAGGGAAAGGGGAGTTGGAGGCGCACAATACTACGCCCCTTCCCTTCTCCCTCCACTTCCCCAGCCCCTCGCCGGTCACTACCACAATACACACGTCAGTATACGGAGGATGCAGCGGGGTGAAGTGTAAGCCTGCCATATATTGCATTATTTGGAACCTATAAGTACTTATGTACATATATTTGTACACATAAAGTGTACAAATGCGCGGCCGACCTCCGTTGTGTAATAGCTAAGATTCGAACGCTTATCTCACGCACTATTTTCCGGGTTCAACTCTCAGTAAAACCATAATAATTGTATGTGATTTTCAAGAAGCTTGCGTATTTTTACTGCAATTCTCACTGCACTGTGAGTAAGTTTCTTGACCTTTTAAAAAGGCTCAGCGAGTTATTCCTTCATAAAAAAACGTAAAAATAATGATACCATTTTAATTGGATTTTTTCGTTAAAAATACGAACATGTATTTTGCAGGTATATTTGCCAACATCTAAATATTATGTATCTTCTCCAAGTATTGATTTAAAATCTTTTCGGACAGTGACCCGATCTCCTGTCGTGATCCATTCGGGTAACGTGACAAATCTGAATACCAATCGACACATGTTTAATTATACCGAATAAATTACAGACAAAATACTGTCAGTCGGCCGACAGTGAACGAAATGTCATTTCAGGCAGAAAATGTTACTACCGCGGAGCTTATTAAAAATATGTCTCCCGACGCGGTGACGATCTGACAATGAATGTTTTTACGTAAATAGATAGGTTTTTATTCGATCTTGACAGTTCAAACGGAGTGACTCTTCCAGGAACTATATAATTACAGATCGTGGATATAATGAATAAAGGTTTCATAGGATACTGATTTGACAAAGTGTGTGAAACATGATTTAAATGCAAGTAACACTAAACTTATTGTACTATCTGACTTTTTACATTTTTTTTTTATTAAAAAAGTAGTTAAAGCATTCTTTAATGAAAATATTTTTTTCTGTTTTTCTAGTGTTCGTTTTTGATTTGTTCATTTATTACAATATTTTTTCTGAATACTAATAAGAACTTTTGACTTTAAGCACAAAAGAGGTTACATACATTTTTCATTTAAAATATGATTTATTATCAATGCTTAAAAACTTTAAAAAATGTTCAGGTTTTTTTTTAAAGGCTATTTGATACATAAATAAAAATAATATATCCTTTCACAAAAGAAAATCTGATAAATTTTGTATGCATCATTAATTAATTTATTTATTTACTTAACTTACCTTAAGTACTAAAAATGTACATGCTTTGTCTGGTTAATTATAAAAAGAACCTCATATCTTCTAGCCATCAAAAAATCGGAATGGTAAAAAAAAAAACCTACACATGTTTATTTTCAAATTACCTACAGCTATGTTTTTGCGGGCAGATAGGTATTGTATATGTATACTTAATAATAAGATTACTTATGGTTTACACATTACATGATGAGGAATGTGGGATTTGGTAATGAGTTTCGAAGGAAACAGGAAAAAAAGGAATAAAAATATATATAGGTTTTTTATTTATAATTTTTTTTTTTTAACACCACAACAGGCCAGGAGGCCCAATTACAGCGGTGAATTACATCACAGAACACCCAGGCTTGAGAAAAATCACATTTAATTTTTGTGTTCTCACCGGGATTCGAACCCGGAACCTTCCGTCTGTGATTTATGAAAGGAAATTAGGAATATATATAAATAAATAGAAATGTATGTACTTTAACTTTTAGTTTTGTTTGAATGCTAATTTAATAAGTAGGTACTAATTAATATTCGGGTATTATTTTATGTCCTATTTGCAAAAAAAACATTACGAAGATAACAAGAATCAAACATATATTTTAAAAGGTGTTAAAAAAACATAAATTAAGAAAATAAATCCCTGGTAAGTTCTTTAATATATGAAAAAACAGGGTATTTTCAGATAATATATTAAGTAGGTATGCTTACCGTTGTTATGAAAACAAATGCATATATACCTATATCCAAATATTTTTATTAAATTTTTTTATTTTTATTAATTAAAAATAAGCCAATTACAGGTTTTCACAAGTAACATCACATTAAGTTAAAAAATATTCTCGAACATAAAATGAACAGTAATCTAATGTAAATCAAAAAGAAAATAAAAAACACTACAAATTATTTCGACAGCAAACGCCGCACGTCACTATGATTTTTCGCAAATAAATCTATGTTTAATGATTTTGATAATACATTAAAATTATTAAATGTTTACCATAAATATGAATTTTGCCTATAATTGGATGAAACAAGGGGAATGTGAAGAAGAAGGTTATTCCTGTGGACTTTGGGAAGAACATTAATGGAGAGTTTTCATAGCAGTTCAGGACAGTCAATTGAACCAGGGGCAATTTTTAATAGATACATTATATCAGCTATTTCACGACGTTTTTGCAGAGTGATGCTTTTTACATATTTTAAGATGTTGATTTGGTTTTTACTCATTTTATTAAACTAGTTTATGAAATAAAAACATTCCTGACAGTTCCAGCAAAACATCATCTCATTCTAATGAAAAGATAAATCTCTCAAAGGCGAGAGATTTTTCTCCGCTATGCAAATACCGTCGTCCCGGAGTATGTATAAGTAATTCCAATTGTGAGACGCGACTAGGAACAAAAAGAACCACGTCTTAATAGCCGTCACTGTGAATTATTTGCCCAAGAACAATTCGGTGGCCATCGATCTACTTCGTGGCGTTCTTAGCACTTATTACAATTTATTTTCGAACCGGGGTGTGTACACACAACGGTCAATGCATTGCGATCTTCCAGATGTCGTTTCATGTTTTATACAGGGTGTCTGTAGCATCGATCGGGATCCACACGCATTTTGGTCAGTCGCCAAAAATATGTTCTGGAATTTATGCCCAGGAAGAAATCCGCTTTATAAAATACTTATGGAGCCGTGGATACAATGGATCATTATTTCAACATGTTTTAGTAAGTCCAAATGCTTGCAGACTGGCTGGATTTCCTCCCTAGGGAGTAAAACATATTTAAATTTATTTCAACAGAGAGGGAAAACATTTTTGAGAAGGCAATATGGAAGTCTAGGCATTTACAGGACGTATGACTTGTCACTGGCTGGTTTAAGTGGCCATTTTACACACTTTGTAACACTTACCATTCTACCCAGTTTGAACATCCATATTTCCTCAACTTTTCTATCTGTTGACTTTTGTAAAGTAAAAAATCTGAAACCTTTATCATATTTGTAATATTGTTCTGATATTGTCGTATTGTGTCCATAATTTCTACGTTATTTTCTTAAGTTTTAATTATTTGCCTACAATTTCATAAGTAGCTGATTTATTAATAAATTTTAAGGAGTCTAGTAGAAAAAGTTCACTTACATTTAAGTTTGTTTAAAATTTAATTTAGTTGCTGTTAAATAAGCCAAGTTTTATATTAAGTGTCATATTTTATTTTGCTGCCTCTGTAGTCTTATTTATGACATTTTTGTTTCTTGTTCACTATAGTAGTCGCAAACAATATATTTTTTTATTATTTTTTTGTCGTTTTTGGAGCAAAGTTTTTTATTTTAAAAAATACTTTAAAATGCCTTCAATTTGCTAATTAAATTTTTGATACGAATTGATACCATTTCGATACGATACCATGTCAGTTGTTTGTCTATTGTGAGTTTTAAGTATTTGACATGTTTAATTTCAATTAATCGTTTATCACAGGCGCCGTGGCGCAGTTGGTTAGACGGCCAATTGTGAAACTGGCGTCGCTGGTTCGATTTCCGCCAGTTGCAAAAAAAATATCCAAAAATAATTTTTCCTCAATTGGTCTGGGTGTTGTGGTGTATTTTTCATTACCTCCTTCTATATCCACTCTATCCCACCTGCTGACAAGCCTCAAAATAGAGGCTTAGCAGGTTATTTCTTTAAAAAAAATTTTTTTCATATTTATGTAAGCGTCTATTTGATGTCATTTTTTCTAGATTCAAAATGGAAACTATTATTTTTATTTTTTTTAATGTAAGTTAGTTTGTGTTTTTCCATTAAGTAAACATAATAAGGAATTTATTCATGTCATTTTTTGTTAATGCGTCAGTTTGATTTTTGTAGAATAGCCCTATGTGGTCGGCATACATAATATTGTTTTCCTTTAAAATTGTATACTCGTAAACACCGAAAATTCATTAAAATACAAAATAAAAAAAATATCACAAAACTCCTATTTTCATTTAAAAAAAAACATTTTTAATTCAAGTTTAACAAATGTCTTTCCTGTTTTCACAAATACGTATTTCATCAACGAGATCATGAAGTTTAATGAACGCTTTAAAAAGAACCCAACGTGTTTAGAAGATAAAGCCAAAAAAATCATGATTCATTTAATGTCTCAAATAATTATAAAAAAATAACATAAAAATGTTTTTGCAAATAAATGCGACATGTTTCCAATTAGTTTGAAAAACGGGTTTGAAAGAACTTGGCTAGCTAGGTAATGATAATTTATTTTTATTGAGCAGCGAAGGATTATTTGGTTTTAACATACCTCAACAAAATATTGCGTTGAAAACAAATAACATTCCTCTTTCGCAATGGTGCATAAAGCTCTGCGTTGATACATCAAGTGCAGCGTATCTTGATAGTCTTTGATATGCAGGTAGAGTGGTCAGTTTTATGCGCCAGTCCAGGGAGAATTAAATATTGCAGTGTAAAACCACCTTACAAATATTTCGTGCTCCTTGCCAGGAATCGAATCCGGAAACAAAAGGATGTTTATTTTATTTTATTTATTTATTTAACTTTTTGTACATAGTGTTATTTGTACATTGGCGGGCTTATTGCCAAATGGCAATTTCTTCCAAGCAACCAATAAAATAAAAGTTTTATTTTTATAATTCAAGTTGCAGATTATATTTAACAGAAAAAAAATTATTAAAAAGCTAAAGATACTTAAAAATAGAAATAAACGTATTTGTTTATAAATTACCTTAAATCAAAACTATTACTCAATGGGAAAAAGGAAAAAAGAGGAAAAAGGATAGGAGGAGAGATTAAGGAAGAGAAAGGAGATGTTTCTTCAGACGTGATTTAAACAGAGATAATGTAGTCATATCTTAGATGGTGGATGAACGCACCAAACACCACATTAACAAACGTACTTATATCAACCCATAAACTTTGAAATATATAAATGGTTAAACATTGGCAGAATGGTAAATGTTACACAGTGTGTAAAGTGATCAATCAAGCCACCAATGACATCTCATGAGCCCTGTAAATGCCTAGACCTTCTTATTCTCGTTTTAAATACTGTTTTGTCTCTGTTGCAATTAATGCCAATCTTAATAAAAACTACACCGTGGAATCCACCATTTCCCTGTAAATATTTAGACATATTAAAATATCGTTGATAAAAAAATATGTGTTATAAGACATTTTAGTTTTTAAAAATAGACATGTTTTTCGTAAAAGTGCCAAACAACGTTTTATCTTAGCAGTTGAATGTTGTATAAACCTTTTAATAATGAAGTGATTATTTAAAAAATAATTTCGTACCTGAAAGTACATTCCTTTACATAGCCGAAACCGTTTTAAAGACCGTGGGTCTTCCTATCAGTTTTACTCGTACAAAAAAGCAATGTTTTTTGTCAATAAACGAGTTGCTCATTTTTTATTAACTTCTATCACAGTAGCCTACAGCCGTTGTAGTAATTTTATAAATGTAATAACGTCTGACTAAATTATAATTATCATTATTTTATAGTTTCCTTACTCCGACGCCCTTCGTATAAGTCACCAAAAATTCATTCATAATCAGGTATAAGGCACCGCTTATTTTAAACTATCCCAATTTAGTAAAATCGTACCTGTTTGACAAACTAAAGGGCAAAAATGCGTACATGGGCTCATTTGAATTAAGCTAACAGCGGAAGCTGAATAAACTACTAGCGCCATCTGTTGAGCGGTAGATGAAATAAAAAACCGTGGGATACACACAAAGATCAATGGCAATAAAAAGTATTACAGATACCTATAGTAAATAATACACTTATATGGGTAACAATTTTCATGTTATTTATTTCCGGAAGTATTTTGGGTGAAATAATCCCAAAATGGTTGCAAAACTCCGGAAAGGTAGGCAAGTACAGAAATGATTGATGGAGCCGCTACTCGAGTTTTCCAATTAAATTTTCTGAAGCAGTAATAATTATTTAGGTAAATCAATTTGTTTCGCGCGAGATACTGGGGCTGTTTGAGTTACTATGATGCTATCTCCCTTCCGCCCCCCACCCCAACATTATTCCCGGAGCGGGGAATTAATTAAACTTGAAAATGAAATATTAACACTTTCACGTACAAAATTTAATATAATGGAATATTCAGTGCTCTGCAAATGGAATTATCACGTTTATAGTCCTCTCGCTCATTCTTCTACGGTTAATTTGTGAGACAAATGACACACTCATTTGTCTCCCCGGTAGATTAATGAAATATAAGGCTTTATACTTTTATGGGGAGGTTCATTGTAATAATGCACTTGCCGCAATGTTTACTCTCCGAAAGGGGTTGATATTAATTGAAACTTTACGATAAATGTCTTCTGCCTTTGAAACGCAATTCAAATAATTTCGATTTTTTATTATCAATACCGAATAATTTATTTAGAGTAGTAGTTTAGAAAAAACACGTACTACAATTGGATATCAATAATTTATTTCAAAACTTTACATATTATGAAATATTTGTATATTACCATGTCTTCCAGTTTCAAGACGTACCCGTCTTTTCGTCAGAACATGATTAACACTAGCTTGCACTAACCCACTACCTGATAGACATAGAAAAGTCAATAAGTAGTTTTATGCACATGTTACTTTAAATCGATGTACATTCTCTCACTCTTAACATCTATAACGAAAATACTAAAGTTTTTATTGCGGATTATATTTATAATATAGTTTAACCATATTTCACAAACTTTAGGTAATATTTGAATTTTCATTTTTTGTATACTTTGATAGCATATTTATTTAATCTTTTTTTTAAAAAAAAGATAATTTGGGGTCACTCGGTGTGGATCTGTAACCGAAAATGATTTTTTAGACTGAATTAAAAAATGAATATTTCATAATACAAAGGTGTACATATGTTATTTCATTTTGACCGTGTATTTTTTTTAAATTTTACAATAGGAGTTATACAAAGTGACTTTAGACAAGTCCTTTTTTTATCTTTGTATTTAGTAATATGTGCATATGAAACATTAAATGGCCTATAATTTTTGGTTATCTGTAAACGTTGTGTTTTTATATGTAATAACTTTTTTTTTAAATAAAATATTTTAAAAATATATATTTTAAAACATTTATCGAAATATTTGTTGACAAAGTTTATTTGATAATTCGAAATATTTGATAATTCGTTCAATATTAATAATAAGAACATTCATATTATTAGACAAAATATGAGTTATGATTATTTATGTATGAAATATTTTATACACATATAAAGATAAGTATTCATTTATTTACTAATGGCCGTAGCCAATTTGTATAAACTGCATTGCGTACTTAAAAAATAATATCCATATTAAGTTTGATTATGATGTATTCCGGTAAATAAACCTAAAAATAGGGATTTTTGTGAATATTATATGGTAATGTAACTTTATTACTATTCTTATTCTTAAAGGTGGGGGTCAGCGCTATACAAACTCCTGACGTCACTACGACCTATGAAGATGGGTCCCCTTTCCTTTATTACTAATAAAAATCAGTTAACAAAATCGCTACGCATACTTCAAATAAATATTTCGTTTATCTTTTTAATATCGCGGGTAAATAAAATTTAACCGAAATTAAACAACTTGTGTAATATGATTTCCACAGTGTTTAATTTTATTACGAAAAACAAAAGAAGTTCATTAAATAAATAACTAAAAAAGTGCTGGTACATACGTAGTTATGTACATTTAGTTAAATATTTTCACAAATACAAATATAATTTCTACTGAAATATGTTGCAGTTGACAGCGTAAGAGCGACTAAAAAGATTTACGATGCTGTTGATGGATGCGGAAAAAAAGGACGACCGAGAAAGACATCTTTGTCCACCTTGTTGTGTATTAGTCAGCACGTTTTCCTACCATGCAAGACGTCTCGGGTTCGATTACCGACATGGTTGATATGAAATATTTATCTTAGAAGGTGTTTCCATACTAGGACATTTCATAGTCCCTGGTCTGACATGAAGCGTAAGACTGATCATCTTACCTTAATGTAACAAAAATTATCCAGATACGCTGTGGTTGGTGTACCGATGCAGTGCCCTATGCACTATTGGATGCAGAAAGGGTAATGATAATGAGAAAGACACGGCATGACCTAATCTAAAAAAATGCATGGAGTGTAGGGGAAGCGAGATCTGTATACAAAGACAAAGAGATGTGGCGTTCTATCCTCTCAGCCTACTTATTATAAAATATAATACGATATAAGATGATCACTGCGAGAAGAGTGAGGGTGAGGAAATAAAGTACAGGAGAGAAAGAGGGATAGAATTGACGGATTCGAAATTCACTTACATAAGATAAATGATAATAATTTACAAAATATGCCAAAATTATTGTATTCTGATAAACTTAATAACTTTTACAACTTATGATTTGAAGTCATAAAATTTCGTGTCAAAATAATTATCTGAATGGGAACAGAATATGTTAAACTTAGAGCAAATACGATATATAAATGAGTTTTGAACGTATTTTTTTGGCAATATGTTATATAAATAAAAAAAACATTAATGTTGACTTAACAGGACAATTTATTGATGTCGCTAGAAACAGTGGGATATTTTTGAAGAATATTTTCTAAGATAACCTAACTTTGAGGTGTGCAAAATGTCAGAATGAATTCAATTACTTGAAATAGATTATGAATATTATATTTTCACTTAGGTTACCTACGTTTTATAACTAACGTTTTATTATTATTATTTGTAGATATTTTTTATTTAATAACATTAATTTATTTAATTTATAAACATATGTGCTTTAGCATTTCAGAATCAGAATATTCGGACTTACATTACTATTGGTTTGAGCTGGCGATGTGCTCTAAGATTATGGACTATCAATAATCGTCCAAAAAATTTAACATAATTAACATTAAAAATTTAATATAAGATGGGTAATACTTTTTAAAAACATTAATATTATCTAAATTTATAAACACGGACGTCTGTTTGTCTTTTATACAATTATTAAAATTTTAAATTATTTTTTTAAAATAATTACATACAAGGAGTTTTCGACATGGTTTCATCAATATTGGTTTGAAAAACATCGCATTTAATTATTGAGTTTGCTCCTATCTAATCATATTGATACGTAAAAATAAAATTTACCATATTATCGTAATAAAGAGAGTTATGCTGTTTTATTCTGTGGCATGAAAGGTGGCGTAAGTGTACCAAAAATAAATTAAATGCTTTGAAAACCTTCCATTTAAAATTCGAGATAATTTATATGAAACTTTATATTATTATACTCGTACGTACTAACTTGTTCTTCGAATTCACAATATACCATTTAAATTATATCCCTGCCCGTGGAATCCAGGAAGAATAATTAAATTTCGCAATAAACGGAGTAGTCATGATTAACATTTAAGACTCCGTGTTGGTTGGTACAGAGCAAGACGATTATAACTTGTAAGCGGATATTAATGAAGACATTGAGCAACACAAGAGACAGTCGGAAGGAGAGACGGGAAACTTTTACTACCCTCACAGCCAACTTGCAGACAGAAATTGTCAACCAAAACTTAATTATGATCCCATTCCTAGAACAACTAAAAACGCTTCATTAATATTGTTACAAAAAATATATCAAATTTTTGTTTATAAACTTAATAGCCTGAATTAGTAATAAAATAGTATGTCAACTAGTGTGAATTAAATTAAATTCATTAAACAGTATTTATTTTATATTTATCTACCTTCTGCAATATTTTTACGCCTGCATCTATATCATTTTTTAATTAATTTATTTGTTATTTACAATTCATCGACACAGTTTATCGTTTTGATATTCATGTCCTGACTTTCTTCAATTCAGATGAGTTATAAGTAATTCTTTGACACATGTAAGTTAATAAGAATGAATTCACATTAAAATTGACATTCAACAATAAGGTGAATTTGTTTTAATTATTACCTTTCCTAATTTTTAAGTCTTTCTCTAACATATTATTTTTAAAAAATAAAAGAGTGTGTGCGGACCAACAACTGCTTTACAAAATTATGACAGGAATGGTTGACTATACAGAGCTGCTTGGTTTAATAACAATACATGTGCCAGCCAGGATTTGTAGACGGTACCACCTGTTTCATGTACCAATAAGTAAAACATCGTATGTTAAAAATGATTTTTTTCGTAGGACTTTTTCAATGTACAATACAAAATTTAAAAATATAGATTACACAAACATCACTCTGTCAGATTTAAAATTTACACTTAAATTGTATTATGCAACTTAGTAGACATTATAATAATAAATATGTACATCTCCCCTCCCCTCCTTATCCTCTCTTCAAGCATTCGTGTCCTTATCCCGCCCAATTTACAGTAACTTATATTCTTAAAATAAATATTTAAAAAATCTTTGATTATTGAGTCCATGAAAATACTATTTTTATTTGTATAAATTATATGTATTTATTTGATATGTAATATATTTTCTTTAATAACTTTTTATACTATGTGAAAATCTGTTATTAGTTCTGAGTTTATACACTATATCTGTTTGTTTACTAAAAATGTGTATTTAGAACTGTTGATTTCCCAAATAAAATATAATTAAAATAAAATAAAATATCGGCGTTCTTATTATTCACCCAAATATTTTCCTTCCCCCGCAGTTAAGTTTTAAGGAGGCACATCAGTATGTCCTGGGGGATCTAGTACCTCTCGGTAAACATAATATCTAGTCAACAAAAGTGATAAAGTATTTGTTCCACCAAACTATTTTTGTTTAATTACCTAATTTATATGAATTTTTCATCGTTTAGAGGTGGGTACTTCTTTTCATAAAAGCCTTTTTAAAATACAAAAGACAAATAAGTTAATTTTGAAATCAAGACAAAACTGATAGTTTTGAAAACAAACGGCTAGATACGAAAATAATGTAGCTAGATGCTGCCTTATTAAAATATGGAAGCATCAAGCCGTAAAAATATTGTCACTTTAAAAATTATTTTTTACCATTACATTTTTTCCTATCTTTCTAAGAACAAGTGTCGAGATCTCGATAAAGCCGGTTTTGTAATACGTAGACAGATAGAGATATTCACAAAGTTAACTATACTGTCTTAAGAACTGTCAAATGTCGTACAAAAATCATTTTCAAGCTAACGTTTTTTTGTTATATTTGACATTTTTTAAATTTTTCATCGTTTTTAAATGACTGTTTTTTATCACAGAAGCCTATTTAAACTATGTATGAGACCCATTTTAGTTAAGAAAAGAATGCAGAGAAAATTTTTGCCATAATTTATTGGTTGAATTCGACCAGATGAAGTCAGAGATGAAACGTCGGTGGAGCATACCGAGGTAGATAGAGATAGTACAAAAGTTCAGTATACCGTCTCGTTATATACCGATGAAGATAGCCTTTGTTGTTGCCCCCAGGGACAACGAAATAATCCCGTGGAAAACTATCTTATACACTAATATTTCATGTCGACCTTTCTAGGAATCGAACTTAGGACTTTAAGCATGCTAGGCAAACGCGCCCATCAGTACACTACGAGGTGAACTTATCTCTACTAGATTATTTTTTTTCGGTGTTTTTACCTGAGAGTTGCCATCCAGGAAACAATATTCGTCTAAGACTTAGGTTCTATTTTACACTAAGAACGGTTTTTTTCATGTCCCAGGGCACAGACAAACTATGATGCATACTGTTTTTAATTTAATATTGCTTTTACTAAATAAAAAAAAGTAGCTGATTTTTTTAAACGACATCTTATAGCGAAATATCAATTTTTCAAAGCAACAAAGGTGTATAAAAAAATTTCATTTGTAATTTGAATTCCCGCAAAAACAGTCATTCCATTAGCCACGCCTCTTTTACGTCACGATTCGTGTTTATTTGTTCTTGACTATTCAAATTTGTTTAGAACATTGTCACAACTATCAAGGTCAAACATTTCGCGTTTTCCTAGTGATGTTTTTAAAAAATATATATATATATTTGAAAACATTTCTTTACAATATCTATTTTGATATTGAAATAGGAACTAATTATTCTTAATCCATTTAATATATTTGTATCGGTATTCGTAGTATGTGATATTTCTGTGTTATGAATAATCTTACATACACATGCTTTTATGCGCAGATATTTTCCTAGATTAAGAATTTAATAAAAAAAATTGTAACTTTAAATTTTTTTCCTTTTAAAAAAAGTTTGGCCATTCAAGATTCATTCATTTCATCTCTAAGCGCATTGTTGTTCATAGTTTCTCACAATTTCTCATCAAAACAGCGATTTAAATGCACCGAAAGGGACGTCTGCTGACTTTCTCCACTAGCAGAAGGGAGAAAGATGACGTAATAAAACGGATAAGATTATGCTGGGGCGGATTACCAGATGAATCTGAGAAGACAAGAATCTGCAAGGGGTGGGGGTGGTGCTCAGAAGGGAGGAATGGCTTACCAAAATCTGACAGACAAATATTCAGCGACCAAATCGATGCATTGCTACCTGAATAAGATTATATGAATAAACGTTATATTACTCACGGAATCGGCGCGGCGGCCAATATAAAATTGTTTAAATATTTATTATTGACTCCATAAACCACACATTTACATCATCATCATCATCATTCTTTGTCCGCTCCCTAGTTGGCGCAAATGTGTCCACAAAGGGCCTACAGGCATTTTTGTCGGCTGCCAGCTCCCGTGCGTCCTCCCAAGTCAGGTTTGCGTCCCATAGTTCTGACATAAACTTTCAACGAAAAATCAGAAGCGGGCCCGAAGTCTTGCAAAGTAGGCAAGCGTGGTTAAGGCTCTCAAGAGGCATTCGCAGTATATGGCCCTGCCAACTGTATCGCCTTCACTTAATCACAGTTATCAACGGAGTTTTCTGCATCCGTTCTCTTATTTCTTAATTCCTTACAAAGTTGAACCACCGCACACACAAGATTCTTCTGAGACACCTGTTTTCAAAACTCAGCATTTTGCTGTTTTGAGCCCCAGTAAGGTGTGACGATTCGCGTCCGAGTAAATATCTGATCTTCAAAAAAATAAATACAAAAAGAACAATATAATATTAGTCACGACGTGACACAAAAGAAAATTACAAATCGCAAAAATAAGTTTCAATCAAATTTATTTATTTTCTAAACGATTTTTTCGACATGTGTGTTAAATAATAACCGAATAATGTTTGGAAAATAAAAAAATTAAAAAAAAAAATTATGTACAGCAGACATGTAAACATAGATATTGCTATAAAGCAGTTTGTGCTTACTAAATATTGAATGATAATTGGATTTTTTCCGATTTAATTTAAGTAAATTTAACGAATAATATGTTGTTCATGTCCTGTGTTGTCTGTAATCTGATTCCCGACATGGTTGATATGACTTTTTTTTTAAAATGGTTTTTTCACACCAGAATATTTCATAGTCCCTGGACTGGTACCTGAAGCGTAACACTGATCGTCTTACCTTCATATAACAAAAACAAACTAGATACGCTACGATTGGTGTATCAATGCAGTGCCCTACGCACCATTAAGTGCCAAAAGGGATTGATGATGATGATGATGATGTTGTCTGTCATAACATTTTTTTTCAAGATACACGTAAATGTGTCTAGCTCACTGCTTTATGTGCAAGTACTTCAAAAGAATATTTGTGACGAATAAAAAATGTTTGAAGAAACGTACAAATATTTTTGTCATTATACCCAAATATTGATGTCACAATACAAGAACGCGTACTGACTCAAACACGCCGCTACCATTGTTTGACAATACCGAACACGGTACGAAATCCTTACCAGTAAAGTAGACTCCTCGTATCATGGCAAAAAAAGAAGTAGGATGCTTTAAGGAATTTTATTATAAAAAGTTTAGTTGTGTATAGAAAATTGAAATCGTCGAGAGCCATAATTTAAAATAAAATATTTTACTGTGCATACTAAAAACACGAAAAAATTAATTACATCATGGTTCACCTTCCGGTATATTGATATAAGCTACTTAACATTTAAACGCTCGGTGGGTGTTTATTTATAATATTTAGTGACCAAAATATTTTTCTGCGGCTACAAATCAATAATTCGAGTTTCCAACTCATTATATATTTTTAATAAAAACAAGTACAACTTTTTTATTATCCCTACGGAACGCAAATCAAACGTTTTTTTTTATGTATTTCACATAGTGATGCCTTATTTATTAAACCTTACTTTAATTATTATAACATAAGAAAAAGTTGTTTTCCCAAAAATTCACGTAAAATCTTAACCTTTTCCTCTTCATAAAGATATAAAAATATATATAATTTAACACTGGATGAACTTCATATCTTAAAACATAGTTTATTTTTAGCAGAAAGAGGTAAGTGTAAAATAAATACTTTAAAAAAATTAAAACATCATTTAATTTATTTAAAAATATTTTTATTGGATGTATAAATAATTTAAGTTTGTTTCAAAACCTGTTTCTGTTTATTTTATGCGTATTTCTAAACAATCATCATTTTTTATCCGAATTTAATGGTGCATAGGGTTCTTTTTTGATGTCAGTAAATATTCTTAATGAGAATAAAGGCAAAATGATCGTGTAAATAATAATTACTTTAAAACGTCCCCATCAATTATTATACATAAATTCTGCCATACCAAAATCACATGAGTATAGTTGGAGAATGGTATTTTGTTGCGACAATTTACGCTCGGATTGTGTTGGGGAATTGGGATCAGTTGACACAAAGAGACATATTTGTATGAGATATTATACATTATTATAAGCATCATCGTGTTTTCTCCCAAAACATTGTAACCGCGCACTTTCTATGGATCATAATGCCACGAGATTTTTGTCTCCCCACAATGTCGCCGAAATGTAACACTTAGAACCAGGGAAGGATTTACAGGAGATTATGAGTTTGGCGGTTGCTTTGGGTTATTATAAGACCCTTTACAAATATTTTTATTTTTTCAATCTCTCAGATATTATCACATGAGTAGGTACTCTCTTTTCTAGGCAATATTTCATGGAAAAATAAACCTATCTCATATTATAATAACTACACCAAACAAGTAAAAATATATTCATAATTAATATATTTGAGCAGAATATTTTTACTAGCGTTTGAGAATCACAAACAAATGTAAATCTATTTAACCAACATTTTTTTAAGTATTTCCAAACGTTTGCAGACAAGACTGGATTCTACTCCCTTAGGAGTAAATAAAGATGGAAATTTATAGCAACAGAGGGAAGAAAAAAAAGAGAGGATTATTTTCTAAAAACCTTTAGATAAAAATCTTCTCTTAATATTACTTTTTCAATTTTTGAAGATTATTTGCAGTACCATTATTCATTCTTTTAATTACTCTGAGCATGTTTTAAAATTATTTGATAACTTTTAAAATTGCATTTAAAAACAATATATTGATTTTTTTTACCAAAGTATATAATTATTTTTTAAGTTGTTTTTTAAGTTTACTTTTTTTTCTATTTGTTTCTCATTTGTTCTTTTTTATTCCATATATATAGGTATTCCTGTTTGAAAATGTTTTTTTGCATTTGTGAATGTTTTTTATTATTCATACAAATTTTTACTTTTCAATTACCTTCAGTAAGTTTTTTTTTCATTTTAATATTTTTTCCATTTATGTTAACACTGGCTTAATACTTTTAACATCACCTTTTTACTTCAATTTTAATTAAAATTGAATTTTTAAACTACAACTACTACTTTTTAAACCTAAAAATATTATTGCATACGAAATAAAAAAAATAAAAAATAATAACCTTAGAATGTAATACAATACGGAAACTTCACTGGTCCATTAGAGTTCAGTCTAATTTTGTATACTATAAAGCTATGTAAATGTAGGTACTGTATGTTTCCTGAATAAAAGAAAAAAAATGGTAGCCCAGGTATTTACAGGGCTTATGAACTGTCATTGGCTGGTTTAAGAGGCCACTTTACACATCGCGTAGTATTTTAAATAAATTTAAATTCTGATAAAACTCCCTAAGGAACGAAATCCAGCCCGGTCTGATACTTATACCAGTTAGTTAAATACATTGAAATTTTAATGCTTCTTAAAGAAGTATAGGAGTAAGATAAAATGTAAAATGTCAAAGCAATCTGGACAACTCTCAATCAAGTTTTAAAAGTGGTTTTGTCACTAGATAGCCATTTCTGGTAATAAATGTGGTACTACAAAAATACCAAAACCAAAAGAGGGATGGGTTTTGTCTTTTTCATAGACCATTAAAAAGCATTCGGTAGTGAAAGACAAGGAGATCTAATGGAAATGCTTCAAGAAAAAGCCTGTATTCGAACCAACCAACTTTAGTCAAACTGAAAATCGTGGAGTCCGATAAGGTTGTGTTTTAGCACTTATGTTGTTAAACGTGTAGGTATTCCGATTTAGCATTTAAAGAAGCACTGTGTCTACATAAATAATATCAGATATTTTTAGGACACTTTTATTTCGGCAGATAATATTTACGACTTGCAAGAGCATCAAGAATGCATCAAGAGAATTAATTATGAAAACGTAAGGTTGGGACTCAACATGAACATCAGCAAAACAAAGTTCATGGTATTTAGTCATCAGGACCGCGCACAAGCACGTATCATGTTAAATGGTGGTACTAAAGAAAGAGTTGATAAATTTAAATACCTTGGAAATCCAAAATGAAAACATTGACCCAAAAACCGAAATCAAATTCAGAATAGAAACAGCTCGTGCAAATTCAAAATAGAAGCGATAGCCTCGATCTGAATCATTAGCAAAGAATTATTGGATGTTTTGTTTGCTCAGTGCTTTTAAATGGAGTTGAGGACCCTCAAGATCAGTACAACGAAGAAATTAGGGAGATTCAGAATGTGGATACATTGTAAAATGCTACGCAATTTATCGAATGGTATATTTAGCAACGCAAATATACTCCAAAGAGGAAGAATAGATAGACATTTGCTGACTGATATCAAAATCCGGAAGGTGTCCTATCGTGGGTATGTGCTTAGAGGAGATAAATAAAAATTACTGCGCATTTTTATAAGAAGCAAAATAGAAGGTCGACGAGGTGTGAGCAGAAGGCAGATCTCCTAGCTCCGGAATATACGAGACTGGACGGGAATAACAACAGTCGAGTCGCTGTTCAAAGCTTTCAAAACCGGGACACATATTTTCAAGTGATAGTCGGCGTCAAGGATACCTGATGAATCTGACCCACATCAATAAAGGTTTTAGCTCTTTTTTCCCCAGAGGTCAACAGATGAGTTGAGGAAAAGTAGATGTGTCAATATAATCAGAATGGCAAATGTTACACGATATGCAGAACAGCTACTTAAACTAGCGAATTACAGGTCAAAAGCCTTTTAAATGACCAGACTTCCATATTCCCCTTTTTGTTAACGCGTTCAACACATTACAAATAAATCTAACGTAAAGTTTTGTTCATTTCAATGGCTTTAATTATTATTGTGGTTTCGAAGTATTACTGGTAAAGTCGTATCTCTTGATTTTCAAATCGATCTTCGATAATCTCGGAGCAGGGATTATACTACGGGCCTCTGTTTAATTGTCTCTCAAAATACTCTATCTTGATTCAAAGTTCCCATTGTTTACCAAACATTAAGCAGATAACAGTCGTACCTACCGAAGGATAATATCCCGGTTTTGGCAAGGATTAGTGTAACCCTAAAACAAGACTTCGTCCTTCCGAAGCAGCGGCTAATCCCGCCGACCATCTTTCTTCTGCTACCCGCAAAATGGCGCCACATACAGATGTTTGCACTCCCAACTTGAGACTATCAAAACTTTACTATTCGAATAAGGATAATCGAAAAGACCCTATTCAAAACTTAAGGAATAACCGAGAATACAAAAAAAATATTCACCAAATCCGAAATCCCCGAGTAATTCTCACTACTATAGTTTATTCGGGTTCATCCTTAAGCCGTTACGCTTAACAAACATACTAATTTACTTAACCTTTCTCTTATTTCATTTAATAAGTAAAAGACCAATGATACTTATATCCACACATTTGGGTCAACCAGTGACCGGTTTTATCGCTTATGCGACATCTTTTAATGTAATATCGTTATTAAATAATTGTATTAACCATAGTATTCTACATTGATATCTAGATACAAAATATTTTTTAAAAAAGCAAAAATAAACATAATAGAATGGCAGCTTTATTACTACTAGCAATTTCTTAGTCTTAGTAAAAAAAAACACTTTGAAAATGTAAACGATAAAAATAGCATACCAAGCATAAATTTAGCATTAAATACATTTACATTTACTCTTTTGCATCATCCAAAAAATAATTAATAGAATAGTAACATTTACTGACAGAATCAAGAAAGGGGTGCTGCGTTGGTTTGGACACGTAGAGCGAATGGACAGCGAAAGAACGGCCAAAAGGATCTACGATGCAAACGTTGATGGATGTAGAAAACGAGGAAGACCGAGAAAGACATGGCACGATCAAGTCCATCAAATACTTGAAGATGGACATGGCAAGAGTAGGAATAATCGGCGTGCGTACATGAGAAGATATATGAATGTAGAGGAAGCGAGGTATGTATGCAAAGACAGAGTGATATGGAATTATATCCTCTCTGCCTATCCCTACGGAGAAACGGCATGATGATTTGTTTGATTGTAACATTAACCTATGAAAAACTATCTTCTAAAAATTTAATGGAAAAGATTTTTTTTTTTTTTTAATATTTAACATATATTTTTACGGCCATATGTATATGGGCCCTCTATGAATAAATGTTTTTTTTCGCAGGGGAATTTTTAATTTACAAAAGTAAATAAAAATTTCTGGCGTTGTGACCGCAATTTTTTTCCTGTTTACAAAAACATATACTGTAATAAAATAAATCTGCATTTACCGTTTTCCAAATATATCTTTTTTTGCAAATATATGTATATATTATAAAGTTTTATTTAGATAACATCAGTTCGGATTAGTAATTTAAAATAATGGATGTGGTAAACTGAATAATCGTATAAATGAACTTAAATAACGAAACTTTTTTAATGACTTTATTTGTATTTTTGTGACTCAACTACATTGAAAGTTGATTTAAAACGGTTACTTTAACAGTAACATTGATTTAATTAAGTATTGACTTTTATAATAATAATTAACAAAATAAAGTAAACATTTCGTTTCTATCTTAATAAAGTAAGCTTATACAAACGTATCCTCATTAGAATTTATTGTAACATTTTTTAAATAAAGATTTTCAAACAGCAGGTTAATAAAAGCTTTGTTTAAGGTAAAAATCGTCCTTTGTTCATTTCAAAAATACTTTTTTTCATGTAGCGTAATCAAAACGTATTGTTTGATCAAATAAAACTAATTACACGTTACGGGGGATTTTTTTTATAACATATTGATTATTTTTTAAATAAAATTGTCTGAATTCGTGTTTATTAACTTGAACATATTCTCCGGGCAGAAATAGTCGTTTAAAAACATCGACAATAGATAACATAACAACATCGCAGTTCCATTTGAATGAATGCACAAAATGATGACTGCTTTTGTGACAAACGTTTGAAATAAAAATATAATTGGATCAATCCGTAGTATGGCCGTTACGAATTTTAATCCAAATACGAGCGAAGCACCTGGTCCCATCACAAAACGTTGTCACAAAACTTTATGATGACAAAAAATACTGCCTAATCCATGTGAATTACAATGCAGTCGAAATAAAATACGGATAGAGCAGTAGCAGGCTTTTATCTTTCTGCTGAACATGCAAAATGGAACTGGTGTATCGGGGCGTATAATTTTGGAGAACGGGTACAAATTCAATTTAAATTTACTTTTATATTCAGCTTTTTCCTGCTACAGTTTCTTTTTCCCATTTCCGATCGAATTTTTATTGAATATCAGTGCTTTTTCAATTTTGTTGTTAAGTGGAGCTTTCATTAAATGCTTTTATTTTGCATTCTTTATATTATTTGATTGCGTTTCGCTGTGCTTCATTCGTGTACATGTTTTTTTACACAGTTTTTAAACGCTGCAGCAAATCGTCATTTTTTAGTGTGGATAAAGTGCAATTTGTAAAACTACAAAATAAAAATAAAGATACTTTACAATTAGCTACAATAGATATGCGCTAAAAAGTTCAAATTTGCGAGATTTTGATCATACAGAAATTTATTTTGTACATTAAAAACAAATCTAGACGTATTCATTTACTAAACTATGCTTCATTGTTATTATATTCAAACTTATTTTACACCTAAACTTTTATTGGTCCTAATATATATTATAAGGGAATGGCAATATTATTGACTTTTCTAATAATTCAGAAGATTCATTTTTCACAAGTTTTAGGATAGACATTCTTAATATGTGTAAGTTACTGATTAATCAAACCAGCTTGATCTAAATGGCGTCACCCAAGTATACTATTATTATTGAGTTAATCAAATAAAACACTATATTATGAGACCATTTGAGTTTTTTTAGAGGGATTAATGCATTCCAAAATTATATATTAGTGCTCCAAATTAAATTCAAGTACTCTCATAACAAAGCATGTTATTAATAAATTTAATCATGCTTTATTTATTTAATAAAAATTATCGTATTCAACGTTGGCCCTGTTCTACGCAACAAATGGTGACACGTATTCGAAGGGTTCATTTTTTTGTATAATATTTCCTGTGTTTGCTTTCATTTGTTTATACCGCGGTACTCTTACTACTTCTGGGGTGGTATCCTGAATCACTCTTGTGGCACGATAAAACAGTTTCTCGTGGCACGAGAGTGGTTCAGGATACCACCCCTGATAGTCACAAAAAACTACGGAGTCGGCAGGTTTAAAAGTTGTTAAGGCCATGGATCGAGATGTCTTGACCTTATTTACTGATGCTGGTAAAAATTATTGTCTTTTGTTTTAATATCACAGCGGCAAAAGTAAACAAGGAAGCCTACGGTGTAATGTATTAAAGAAATTATAAACTTGAAAAAAAAAACACGGCAATATTTTGAAACAAACTGAACGTATCAATACCTTTTATCCAAGTATGAATTAGTAATCTTCAGCTTGAATACCCAGCGGCGCAAGTTCTTTAGTCAGAGAGACCATGGAGTTATTAGGGTTTGTGAAAGAATGGTGCGGTGTTGCTTCACACCAAAAAGGAATATATCTTTTGTCAAAGGGTTGGGATTTTACATTTATCTGCCGATCCATTGATGCCCTTTTGTATAAAAGACTCATCTCTTTGAACCCTTTGATTCTTCTCACTAAATATCGATACGTTTGCAGTTAATTTTCGTTAAACCTTTAAAAATGTTAACGATATTAAATAACATTTATTTTTTTAAAACTTGCTTTAATTATTTTTCATAATAAAATTAAACATTTATCTGAATTCTATGAAACAAAACGTAGTGTTTATATCAACGACAAAAATGTAACTAATTATTAATTTCTAGATACATTTTTTTAAAATTTTGAGCTACGACGTATGAGCCGACAGCCTATCACGACAGGATATCGGATGCCAATTTACTTGTTAAATTAATTTAGACTTTGTGCATAAATCAAGGAATTTATATAACACACAATTAAACGTTAACGAATTGTCGTTTAGGTTGACGTTAATTTTTTTTTGTATTTATCCAATTGTTTTTCATTGTCTTGCCTACATTATTTTCAAATTAATTTAAAATAATAAAAAATAAGCTCATTTTTTATGTTAAAATCTTCCGCAAAATTGACTGTATATGGCGATTCAGACATTTACCATTTTGGTATGGATATGTTCATCAATAATTTGTTTAAGTTGTATATTCCTATTTAACTTTAAATTGCAGACGTGATACAGAGGGAAAAAGGAGTTTATTACAAGATTTTTTTTTTGTAAATCACTTTTTATACTTTGATTCTTTTTGAAAATACGATGTTCACTTTCATGTTAACATTTGATCAACATAAACAAACATCATGTTGTCAAGATGCTTCTTTATTTGCCGTGTTTTAAAAAATATTCAGTGTTCTTAACTTGTAATCTACGAATATTATATGTTCTCTAGAACGCCGAATATTTTCATATGACTGGGTGCGTAAATAATCATCATATTCGAATTTCAATACTTAGTTGTGGTAGTACAGCATAACTGTCAAAAGATATCATCAAATTTATTATTATATAATAAACTTTATACCTTGATTACATTTCAAAAACGAGCTCATTTTTAAATGGAAATATTTGTCAATAATATTTTGAATTTATCCAAATTTTCGTAAACAAGGACTGGATTCAACTCCCTGGGGAGCTGTTAATATTAACATATTACAATAGAGATGATGAAAAATTAAGAGAAGGTAATATAGAAATCTAGGCATCTACAAGGCTCATGACCTGTCATCGGCTGGTTTAAGTGGCTACTTAACACACTGTGTAACATTCACTATTCTTCTATTTTCCACATCTATATTCCTTCAATTATTTCATCTGCTGATGTTTGTGAAGTTAAAGAGCTGAAACCTTTATTTATGCGGGTGAAATTCATCTCATTGAATTATTTCACTACCTACATACGAGGCAACGCCTGAAAATTTCTTTTAAATTTCTATACTTCTTCATGGACCAGGTGGATTTATCAACAATATTTTGAGTTTATCCAATTTTTTGTAGACAATGACTGGATTCAACTCGCTAGCTGTTAATATTAACATATTATAAAAGAGGTGAAAAAAAATTAAAAGAAGGTAATATAGAATGCCTAGGCATCTACAAGGATTATGACCTGGCATCGGCTGGTTTAAGAATGGAATGAATATGGATGTTCAAATATGGGCAGAATGGTGAATGTTACACAGTGTGTAAAGTGGCTACTTAAACCAGCCAATAACAGGTCATAAGCATTTTAGATGCCTAGATTTATATATTACCTGCTCTTAATTATTCTTCATCTCTGTTGTAATATTGAAATATTTGTGTTCTTAAGATTTATTTAAATATTAAAAATTTTCTGGCATCTTCAAAAAGTTGTAAATAACTTACTATTATAAAATAGAAACATAGAATTGAGAATAGTCCAGAAAACGCATACGAGCATCAAACAGAAGGCGACTAAACTACTCATAAATGAGTAGTTTTACGTTTTGACCCATTAGTTTCTTTGTAGTCGTCGCTCAGTACGCAACTCTTGATTTGAATTTAACTATGCCGTGTAGTGTCCTTTTTAAGTGTAGAAATGCTGCTAAGATCTTAAAGAAACAGGATGGAATCACATTTCATTGTAATTAGCAAATTAATGTGTAAGTAGCAAATACATTAAATTTCGTTAGTTTTGCCAGGGTAGTAAATTTTTTGTACCCTACTTTGCTCATCTTATGATAGAACTAATGAAAATTGGACCTCAGATTATACAACTCTGTGCTAGACATTTGACCGACATTATCTTTAAAACATCAAAGATTATTGAACATGATATAAAAATATCCGTTCAAAGTCAAATAATATTTGTTTTGTATTTTAAGTTCAAAGTTCATTTTTTCAATTACTTCAATTACTCTTATTAAATGACCCTTTACTTATCTACTCTGTTGTGTCAATCAATATTTCCGCGTGCACAATAAAATTTTAGAGAAATTAACAGATGGCTTTTTTTAACCTTACATTTGTGTTATGATCATTTTTTTTCCCATCGTACAACATTACGCGGTGACATAACGTATGCGCGTGGCAAAGTGGGGCATAGTGGGGGAATTTTCGGACACAGTCCGATGGCGGCCTCCGTGGTGTAGTGGTCAAGACGCTTGACTCACGCACGGAAGGTTCCGGGTTTGATTCCCGGTGAGAACACAAAAATTAAAAATATGATTTTTCTCAAGCCTGGTTGTTCTGTGATGTAATTCACCACTGTAATTGGGCCTCCTGGCCTGTTGTGGTGCAAAAAAAAAAATGAAATGAAAATTAAGTATTTAAATCGGAACCAGCATGAACACGATCACAATACTAGAGAAAAGAACAAAATTAGACTTCCATTTAGGAAAAAGGCAAAGTCACAAAATTCAATTTTATTTAAAGCAATTAAAAAGTATTACGAAATGGAAAAAAATATTTATGAAAAAAAAAACATATCAAAATTTAAAATAATGGTCAAGACATATGTGATAATTTATAAATTAAATATATTTTCAATGTTATTATTAGAACACACATAACAATATGTATGATATGTGTGCCCTACTTTAAGATTTAAATAATAAAAAAAAATTAAAAAAATACGATTCTACGCTCCTTCTGAATTATTTTTAGTTTTATGAATGGGAATTAATTTGGGGCAGATTGAGATTCAAACCTTGTACCTCTGAACCATGAGTCCACAAGATTAGCACGAATTTAATTACGAAAATAATAAATACGTACGAATTATAAAGCAAATATTTATGATGCACCAGATGCAATTTATATTTTTAATACAAAAGATTGAAAATTGTTATTCAATCGTCTTAAACACAAATTTAATAAAATATATTTCGCCTGGTTAGGGCATTTTCGATTTCAAGCTGTTGGCTCTTTCACTTCATTTTTCAAAATATAGGGCTCTAGTTCTTGATTAGAGTTTAAAAAAGAGTTTAAATCTACCATATATTCACGGTCATTGTAAAGGTCAGAACAATAATATTTCCATCGATTTTATACAAGAGAGATTTCATTTAGGCATGTACCATTCTCATCTTAATTTTTTTTAAATTCCATAGGAATTACTCGCTAAGCCTCTATTTTGAGGCTTGTCAGCAGGTGAGATAGAGGAGATATGAAAGGAGGTAGTGAAAAATACACCAGAACACCCAGACCAATTGAGAAAAAAACATTCTATGATTTTTTTCTTGCAATTGGCGGGAATCGAACCCGCGACGCCAATTTCACAGTTGGGCGATGATCCATATTCTGCACTTGCAGGCACTAGTCAAGATTCAGATTTTTTTTTAACTCGTCTCTGGTTTCAAATCGAAAAGCATGATTTCCTATTATTGAGCAAATGGTGTTTAATCATTTTCGTCTAGTCTTTTCTGCAAGATCTTTGTGTAGATTGATTGATTTGGTGTTTATTTTGTAGAACTCCATATTTAGACTTATAATATTAGAAATCAAACACTGATTTGAGTCTACTTAACACTTTATTTTATTTTTACAAATGAAAATCAAAAATTTCGGGACAATTTTGTGTCAAACGAATGAACATTCGTTTGAAAATGCCCTAACAAGGCGAAACATTGTCACGAAATTTTTGTTTTTATATTTGTAATAATAAAACAAAGTGGTCAGTAGACTCAAATCAGTGTTTTATTTCTAATATTATAAGTTTAAATATGGAGCTCTACAAAATAAACACCATATCAATCAATAAAAATAATTAATTAATTGGTACGGTTCATGGAAATACATAAATTAGTTTCGTCCGGCTTATTTTCATACCCGTTCAATATCATTTTGAAATGTTAAATATCCACCATACAACATTTAATGTACCATTTAAAATTCCTCTATTAATTAAACTGAATGATACACCCATTCCGCTTCACAACTACTTGTATTTCAATGAAATGTGATCGGCCAATCGGAAACACGATTGACAAAAACATATTTTTTGTCCCTACAGAACTTGTTACTCCTTCTGCCGTACACTGAGTACATACACAATATTCATTTCACTCTATAGTTTGCAATTTAACGTTGTTTTGCAGAAAACATTCATAATAAATATCGAGAATTATGAAAAAAAAATATTCATAAATGGCAATCTTAAAACTGAAATTATCAAACTTGGGAATTTTATTCGCCTTTATTATAAACATGCTTTTTGGATTAGCTCGTTCTTGTGCAAAACTTTTTCATCACATATAAACTTTATACCCATATAAACTTTATAAAAGTGCACTTACTCGTACGTTTTGTAAGTAATGTTTTTATTTGAACACATTTCTTTTTTTAATTTGAATTATATTTTAATTTAATTTCGTCCAATTAAAGTGGGAAATTACAGCAAAGCTGGAGAAAAACACCTTTTTTTTTTCATGTTTTCACCAAAAATTAAACAAGGAACCTTCCGTTCTTGAGTCAAGTGTCTTAACCACTACATCACAGAGGCAATCATTCTAATAATAAATCATTCGTGTAATTACTATTGTAATAATTGACTAGGGTCTTAAACATTATAATTTAATAGACAAAATATACAAAGCGACTTGTATTTCTTACTCCCTAAAAAACGTAATTTATTTATTAAAAAATATTTATGATATTATGATAAATTGATATGCAGCTTTGATATTTTTAACATGCAAAGTTAAATTAATATTTTTATATCAGTTGTGGATTGGGAGTTTTTTTCGTAACCAAGTTAAATTCACAGTGCGTTTATTGGGAATGCCTGTGTGTGAGTTGAAGCATTCCAGTAAAATATTTAAGCCTTTTTCTGATTCCCGCCATTACCTGACGTAAGTACAATTTGAAAAATGCATTAAAAACCGAATTGAGTATGTAAATGAGTTTACGTAAACGGTATGACCATGAAACCTGCTCTAAGACTTTAAGGGAAGAGAAATGTAAACACAAATTCCCATTCCGAAAGTTTAAGAACTTATTTATATTTTTTAAACTTAATTTTTTAAAGGAATTTACGATAAATGATTGAGTTAATTATTATCATTATTATTTATAACTTATAAAGCGCCATTTTCGTCTCAAGGGCGCTTTACAAAGGTTCTATAGATGAATAAATTTAATTTCACTTTTTTTTAATTTGTAATTTATGAATTTTAGAAATATTCATGTTCAAAGATGGACAATATATGATGGCTGCCATTGTGCAAATTTTTTACTCAAATCAGTCAATGAAAGTTTGTAATATCTTTCAATATATTTTGATTAATTTCGTCCATAAAGGATCTTGTCATTACTATAGATAGTAAACTTTTTTATCGTAAACCCATTGTTAATATTGTAAACAAATCTATCTTACTTCTTGGTTTTATCAAAAGAACAACGACGGACTTCAAAAACATTAATATGTTCCATCAAAACTCTTTATTTTTCACTAGTACGACTTCATCTAGAATTTGCTTCTCCAATATGATTTCTATTCTGTGGGACTCATATTGAGTCTGTTTAACACTGTTCACTCAGAAAAGTGGCATGGTTGATCGGATTGCAAATAAGTCATTATTCCTATTTTGAAATATACTGGAGCAATATCTTAATCTGTCTTCATTGGAGAAACGAAGAATTGACATGAACCTCATTTGCATTTTCAAAATCCTTAATGTTATAAGTTATTCCCCATCTCTGTTGCAATCGATTTCTTTTCATGTTTCCAACCATGTTACTAGTGGTCAAAATCTGCTATTTATCAAATCTTTTAAGAGCAATTTTTATTTTTATGCCCCAATGTCCAGATTGTGTGGATTAGTCAATTTGGCTGGTGCCGTGGCGCAGTTTACAAGACGGCTAACTGTGAAACTGGTGTCACGGGTTCGATTCCCGCCAGTTGCAAGAAGGATTTTTTTTAATTTTTTTATGTAAATTGGTCTAGGAGTTGTGGCGTATTTTTCTTTATTTCTTTTCAATTCCTTTCTTTCCCACCTGCTAAAAAGCCTCTAAAATAGTGGCTTAGCGGATTATTCTTTTAAAAAAATACTATTTGGAATTCTTCGGGATAGGTCTTCTGGCTTTTCGTAGATCTCTTTGCTACTAAAACAGTGGGGGATTAAGATGGATTAGCATGGGCTCGAAGTCTCACATGTTGATAGTGTTTTTATAAATAATATTTACACTATTATTTAATTGCCCTTGTTTGTCATTGCTACACAGTGTTTGATGGACTCGATCGGGGCATGTCTTTCTCGGTCTTCCTTTTCTTCATCCATTAACATAGATACCTATCCAACATTTGGAGGACAAATTAATGAATTGCTATAAAATCCTTTGAGTGCGGAAAGGGGATGATAATTTATATTAAACAGATAATCATCAACATCATCGTTCCTCTTTTTGCACCCAGTGTTACTTAAGATACTTTATTTTTAAACCAAATACAGCGTATTTCAATTATCTATTACACAAAAGTAATGTAATCATTTCTACGTTTCAGGAGCCAGTCCATCAACAATGAAATATTTTCTTTTCTTTTTACACAGTAATACAAAATAAAATATACTTACTACATTGTTACACGTGATGATAAAATTAAAATAAAACAAAATTCACTTTAAGCAACATTTAAAATCAGTATTTCACATTCACCCTTCAATTAATTGCACCTCTAGAATAGTAGGCGAACGTACCGACACCCACTCAACGAGGCGGACTTATCTTTACTCGATTTCCTTATTCAGAATTTTTATCTGAA
Source organism: Micrasema longulum (assembly GCF_059751315.1). Lineage (NCBI taxonomy): Eukaryota > Metazoa > Arthropoda > Insecta > Trichoptera > Brachycentridae > Micrasema > Micrasema longulum. The sequence goes on from NW_028277546.1 coordinate 1,085,825, forward strand.
ATCAACGAAAAAACTCGTCTAGAGTTCCGTTTTTTTTTCACACGTAAAACTGTGTTATTTATTAACCCTGGACACAAAAAAACGATAAATTATACATTAAACTATAATTTAGTAACTTTAAAAAGTTTAGATAAAAATGCTCAATGCATAAAAATCGCACGAATCGGATTATATTTTTTCCTTGATTTGAAAGATTGATATCTTGAGTCTATTTGTAAAAGTGTTAATATCATGTGAAATGCTATTTTAATTAAACCATTTCACAAACATGCTGTTTTAAAGGGGAATGAAAAATGCACCAAATTAAAGTCGATTCATTCGTTTAAAACCACATTAGGAACAAGCAACAAAACTAATCCTAAGCTCAGACCAGAAATGTCACGTGATGCGGAGCATTATACAAATTCAGGACGAGAATTATAACAGTCGAGGTGTCAATTACCCGTCCATGTGAAAAGGATGTGTCCAATAACCACCCTCAGCCACGTGCTTTGTTACCCCTGAAATGTAGTCCTTATTGTTATTTCGTGTTCTGCGCCACTGCAACATGGAGACAGTTTTGTCGTTTTGATCTGTGCTTTAAGAAAATATTCTTAAGAGAATTTGCGAATTTATTAGGTATGGATCATTTCATTGTTCAGAAGAGAGAAAGAAGCATGACTGTGAGAGACTGGAATAACTAAAATAGAAACACATAAATATATTATTTATTTTTACTTTATTGCCATTTTATGATCTGCCTAATTTCCTTTATAATTGAGCATGCGTACGTATGAATGTCAGCCTTGTGATGTAATGGTCAGCACGTTTGCCTACCATGCAAGAGGTTTCAGGTTCGATTTCTGACATGGTTGGTAAGAAATATTTATTTAAAAGGGTGTTTTCACACTAGAATATTTCATAGTCCCTGGACTGGTACCTGAAGCGTTAGACTGATCACCTTACCTTCATGTAACAAAATTTATTGAGATGTGCGGCGATTGGTGTACCAATCCAGTGCGCTATGCACCATTAGGTGCGGAAAAGAAATGATGATGATGTTTGTGTAGGTATATACCATGTTGGATATGAGCTTTCTCTATAAAATTGTAAATAACCTAATTGATAGCCCAGAAATTGTTAGAAGCATTTCATATCGAGTCCCTGTCCGTAGAACTCGTAAATCTGTACTCTTCGACATTCCTAACTCAACGACTAATTATCTGAAAAATATCACTCTTCGAAGAATACAGATTACCTATAATGACAGTTTTAGTAACATCTACATATTTCAATAAATACTATATTTTTATCAGATCTATTAAAGACATTTTAAATTTATCTCCTGCCTCACTTTTGAGTTTTAATTTTGACTTTTTATTTTATCTTTTAGTTTTAACTTTTTTAATTTTAACTTTTTATTTTAATTTTATTTTATTTTTTTTATTTTAACTTTTAATTTTAATTTTAAATTTTATTTTAACTTTTAATTTCAACTCTTAATTTTTCTTCATTCATATGTACGTCAATTACTTGCATCTAATTAATTATTGTTCGTTGTGAATTATATCTATAAATATAAATGCTCATGGAAGCAGAGAGAGAAAGAGGAGGAAAGTTTAGTTGGAGCTATACAATGTCTTCTCCCTTATGTGCTATTTATTCAATATTGTTATAATTATATTTTTTTAGAATTAAATTATTTTTTCCAGTCTCCTCCTGCATTCATAATAAATTAATGTAAAATCTGTAATTGGTCTTACTTTTTTTCATTGTTTATTTGAACCTTGTACGAGTATTTATATAAAGGCTGTATGATTTCCTTAATAAGTAAATAAATAAATATATATGAGTTATAAATATATTTTCGTCTACATCTATCCATTTTGTTTTTTTTTTTGTTGTGCTTTGCACTTTATTTTCTTTAAGTCCTTTGACTTCACAAATTTTCCGAGAAAGAAAAGAGAAAGAGTCCGAGAAAATTTATAGAAATAAGTTATTTTTGGTTGTGTCAATGTTTTCACATTCAAAACTGTAAATTAATCTTTTCCTTTAGATAAGATTTTTATAAACCATGTAATTTTTTATTGCCATCTGTGCAAATACAATTCAAATTTAAAAAAAAAAACAATATTCGCGCCAAATGAAGTGTATAATTTGTATATCTTTTGTGGTCTGGCAGATGAATACATTTCTTTGTGAAACATTACATTTGTAAAACATTACCAAAATCCTGGACGAGTGTTTTAAACTCGATGTCCGCTCCAAGGTTAAACTCCTAAGTAATGAAATCAAGTGGACAAAGGTCCGCCTCGTTGTGTAGTAGTTGACTCGTTGCCTACCATTTTTGAGATCCAAGGTTCGATTCCTGGCAAGGTGGATGTGAAATATTGTTTTTAAAGATTAATTGAACTGCAATATTTCATTGTTTAGAATTAAACGATATTTATCGATATTATACCAGGCTGATTCCCTTTCTTTTCCATCCTTCCCTTGACTCACCTTCATGGTACCAACCTTTCATCAAGATAGAAGAAATACAAAAATAGACAATTTGAATTTAGAACATTATAAACATAATTTTGAAATTACATATAACGTTGCGTAAGAATTAGTGGAATCGTCGCGCGTCGTCGTGAAAGTTATTATAATAAATCGTTGTATATCATAGTTAAGAAAACCTTTATCATCCAGTGTTCAAAACAGAGCATCGTCATTGCATTTATTAAGTAGGTCCATTTCCGTGCTCCTTTCTTTTATTAAAATATTCCAACCTTACATAAAATTTATTATTCATTTTAAAATTATACAGTCCGCTTTTTGTCAACACCTATAGTGCTAGAGTGATCATTGATCACATTACTTTCATGTAACAGATGATCGAAATATGCTGCATTTATTTTACCAATCCATTGCTCGCTGCACCGCTGGAAGCGGAAAGCGGAATGATGATGATTTTTTTGCAACATAACATTTCAGAAAAATCTCATTCAATTTTGCAATCTCTAGAACTCTATGGGCGTAAAGCAAGCGTGTAAGTCATTACACCTCGGGCACGGCTATAAAACAATAAAAAATACATAAATATAAATTCTTGTAAACTGTTACGGACGTACTAATTACTATCAACAAATTTCGCAGTCTTTTTGCATTTATGCTACATGATATTTCGGATAGACTCTAATACCCGGAAACTGTATGACAGATGTCAGACAAACAGTTTTAAAATTTACGCTTATTCATCGACAACCCTATCACTAACACCCTACTAACATTATGCTATTAGACAACAGTTCCAGTGGCAGTGATGCGAACACAAATATCTACTAATCGACTAATTGATTTTGTCAACTCTAAGTTTCTATTTGGAAATTTAAATTTTTTATTTGACTGACAAAACTGATATATTCATAACTCCTAACCATTTATCAATTATTTGCATCCTTAGTGCGAATTCTCCGTTGATAATTTACAACTAACCATTATTCGATTAGTACGTGGATTTTTTCGTGATGGAGAATTTGCTTTTAAAATGATATTTTCAGGTTTACTTAAATTAATGGTGATGAAATGAACAAAACAAAATTGAATTTTAAAAAGTTTACGGAGATTAAAACCTTACCTAAATTGATATTTTAAAAAAATAAATAAAACAGTTAAAAAATAATTAGTTTTAGTAGTATAACATTGAATTTCAATCTATTTATATTTTTAATTATTTTAAAATTTGTCAATGTGTTAATTATTCTTAAAAAGGAAACCGAGTGGAGATTAGTCCACCTCGATTCGTAGTAGTTGGCGTGTTTGCCTACGATTTTTGAGGTCTCGGGTGTGATTCCCGGACCTAAAGTATCGCGATGTTCCTGGACTGGCACCTGAAGCGTTAGGCTGCTTACCTTATCTTCCATGTGTTAATAATGATGAATTACACTGCAATCGGATTGCCAATTTAGTACCATATGCACCACTAGGCGCTAATAAGTAATCAGGAAAGAAGAATAAAATATCACAACTTTGATTTAAAAGAATTTTATATAAAGCTTTTTAATTTTAAAATTAAAAAGTACCTGTGTGCTGATCCAAAACAAGTTTTCTTCCAGAAAAATTAAAGTAAAAAATAATTCAAAGGAATAGTGGAAAAAGTTCAATTTCAAAAAATTTGTTTTTCCTACCTGTAAAAAAGAAATTTGAATAATAAATTAACCGAAAGACTAAAGACTTGTGCATTACATTAATCTTTAAAAAATATTTTTTCTGTATGAGTATAGTGATTTTGCTGTACAAATTTTCAGAGTAACTTTTTTTAAAATTTGAAATACTTGTAGTATCTGCCTCGGGATGCGACTCATATAAGTGTAAAACTAATGTATTCACTTTGACCCTAGCGTCGGCGTCGGTTTTCAGCAATTGATATGTACCCCACTAACGTAGGTTTCTTGGCAAAGGCGGCTCAAACTTACATAATTTCATAAAGTACCCAGGAGATGTATGTGTTCTAAAAAAGTAATTATTTTATATCTTCAATCCGCCATTTTGCAGATAAGTGGTAATCTATTCGTTATCATTGTGTAACAGCAAATACCATCGTAAGTGGGTATTTGATTATGTATTAATTTTTGCCTGGGTTATTACTTTTATTAATTTATAGTTGCGCTTCAAACTCATGATTTCAAAGCTGAAACCCATGATCCAATAAATTATTTTATTAACTTCAAATAAGAATTGAATTTTTTTATGGAATATTAACTTTATCGTAACATACTTGATAAAAGATGATCAAATACAAATTACAATTATTTATTTGTAAAGTAGAGCAGTCACTTTGATTTTAAACGAAAAGCTTAAAATATATTATAAATAAGCTTTTTGAGTATTTGTTGAATTTAACCATTGTTTATAAATATATTTGTTCAATGTTGTTAAGTACTGAATCTACATTTTTTTATACTTGCAACTCATATAAGTCTGAATATTCCGATCCTACCCACATCCTTCCTTGTTCAAATTGTTTTTTTCCTACCGTTCTGTGAACAAGTGATTTTGTCAAGAGTTACACTGATAAATGTGCCAGCAGTTCGTACGAACTATGCCCAGAACTCTCCACTTATACGTTTTGCTAGTGAATATAAGTTGAACTTTCCCCTTATTGATCCGTTTGATTGTAAAAAAATAACATTTAAAATGCGCGTCTTAAAACATACTTTTTTGCCTTATACTTAGTTTCAATAATAATGTCTTATTTTATCTTATTTTATACTATTTTATTTTGTTTTATCTCTAATTCTTAATATTTTATATTTATTTATATTTTCGGCACTTGAAACTTGTGGAATATTTACACACATGTCCACCCTCATTCCAATATAACACTCACCCTCTCACTCACTTACACTCACACAAACACACTAGTATGTATTGTAAATGTATTGAATGTATTTCTGTGGATATCTGTCATTGGTTTTATTCTCTGTATATTTTATTTGTTTTATTTTTGTTACATGTATTACTGTTGATATCCCCAATAAATAAAAATAAATAAAAAAAATTAATTTAAAAAAATCATATATCTTTATTCGCGTAGTTTCTGTTTCAGTCAATTAGTGTTCATCTACATGATATCAGTATCTGTGCAAAAGTAAAAGTGAAGTGCTTCATAAAAGAAACAAACGGAAGAATTTAAAAGTGAGTAAATATTTATATACAGTCCACAATATTCTTTCTGATATCAGTGTACAAAGCCTGAAAGGTAATAAACTGACCAAAAAATGTCGTTTTCGCTTAATAGTTTATGTGATTTCTACAAAAATCATGCTCCTCGAAACTTGTCACGCTAATAAACTCAAATGGTCTCAATAGTAGTTTAATTGAATATTTAATACCTAGTTAGTTACATAAAGCAGAGAGTTGTCTAGTATTTCTCAGATGAAAAGTAAACAGCAGTGTTATTTACCAGCGGAGGGTTGAGAAGCCGAGCACTACACTCATATGTTTAGTAAATATTGGGCAAGATGGCCGCATCGGGCGATCCAGCCACGGCCGCCCCTGTCCATGTTTGCTTCCTGCGGCCTCTGATGCCGAGCAAATACCACCGCCACACTTACGGAATTTCAAATTTGTATTAGATATTCATAAGCCACGATAGAACAGGAGTCAGGAGAGGCCACGTCCCGGACTGTTTGGCCAAATGGCTGATTGGACATCACGGATTACCGGAGCGAAACTATTCTATCTCCGCTCTATCCTATACCTGCTCTGGTTACCGGGAACCGTAAGGCTTAGGCAAACATGGAACAATGGCTAATTGCGCACAAATATTTTGCACCAAGGGACGGAGATTGTGTTGGCAAAGGAAACGTTAGTCCTTTAAGGACTTGTATGGATAAGATAAATGAATTTAAATATTAATATTCCTTTTCAGACAAAGAATAAAGTCGCACATAAATACCTTCTGCTTTCCTATGTTGGATAAAATAATGACTTGAATAAAAAAATACAATACGTGTATAAAATCAATCGGAATTGTGACAAAATAAAATAATTAAGGTACGAAATTTTACAAAGTGAAATACACGTCGGCCTCGTGGTGTAGTGGTCAGCACCTTTGCCTACCATGTAAAAGGTCTCGACTTCGATTCCCGGCATGGTTGACATGAAATATTAATGTAAAAAGGTTTTTTTACACTAGCATATTTCATATTTCTTGAACTGGCTTCTAAACCATAAGATCATCTTACCTTCAAGTAACAAAGATTAGCTGCGATTAGTGTACCAATGCAGTGCCCTATCCAACATTAGGTGCGTAAAATGAATGAAAATGTTTTTTTTTTAATGTTATACTTGTATTTTTTTTTATTTTTAAGACCAATAGTTCTACATAGATATTTATAGAAAACAATTCATATACTGCGTAAACTAAGATTCAATAACAGGTCTCCACAACATGTCCCAAGTGAGTAAGTAAAATGTAATACGTATATAGTTACAAGAAAAATCATACCATACCGCAGAGTGTGTGCGGACCAACTACTGCTTTACAAAATTATGACAGGAATGGTTGACTCTACAGAGCTGCTTGGTTTAATAACAATACATGTGCCAGCCAGGATTTGTAGACGGTACAACCTGTTTCATGTCCCAATAAGTAAAACATCGTATGTTAAAAATGCTTTTTTTCGTAGGACTTTTTCAATGTACAATACAAAATTTAAAAATATAAATTACACAAACATCACTCTGTCAGATTTAAAATTTACACTAAAAATTTATTATGTTACTTAGTAGACATTATGATAATAAATATGTACATCTCCCCTCCCCTCCTTATCCTCTCTTCAAGCATTCTTGTCCTTATCCCGCCCAATTTACAGTAACTTAATGTTCTTCAAATAAATATTTAAAAAATCTTTGATTACTGAGTACATGAAAATAACGTTTTTATGTGTATAAATTGTATGTATTCATTTGATATGTAATATATTTTCTTTACTAACTTTGTATACAATGTGGAAATCTGTTATTAGTTCTGAGTTTATACATAATATCTGTTTGTTTACTAAAAATATGTATGTAGACCTGTTGATTTCCCAAATAAAATAAAATAAAAAAATATAAAAAATTATAAATCAAGGATCAACAAATAATGTATTAATTAACAGCTGTAGTAAATGGGGCGAGATTAGGACAGAAATGAATAAAGAGGGGAAAAAGAGGGACATATACCAACAAAAAAAAAACGAATAAATAAAATAATAGAAATAAGATTTTTACATATCCTAAAACATTAAAGCAAACAAAAAAAAACCCAGTATAAAAGTTTTACAAAGAGTTGAAGCAAAATAATACCAACAATGCACATAATATAAAATTCGACTAACCTCTCAATGACAAGTGCCACTAAAAATAAATAATCTCTATATTTGATAACAACGTTATTTAAATAACTTAAATTCATCAAGTTTTGCAAGTTTTTACGTATTTAAAAAAACAATAATTCATTTTATTAGCGTTTATATTAATTCTGATTTTTACAAAAAAATTGACTACGTCTAACAGCACACAATATATCAACTCGTAGTGTGACGTCACAGAAACACGTCGTCCCACGGACGAGAACTTCTTTTGGACAGAGATCTTTTAACTTCATTTATTATTTATTTATTATATTTGTAAATTTATTGCAAAAAAAAAAATAAGCATACTCAATAACAGGGAATCTATATAAAACCAATTAATGTAAAATGAATTATGGCTCCTAGAATTTATAATATGGTTAAAGATATTTTATTCATACTACCCGATGTAACCATTTTAAGGGTGAGTATGTATATGTATGTATGCATGTATGTGTATGTGGGTAGGTGTATATGTATGTGTATGTATGTATGCATGTATATATATGTATGTATGCGTATGAATGTGTGTATGCGGGTGTATTTTCATAAGGGTGCACGCGTGTGTGTGTATGTATATGGAGATATATAAATAAATATATATGTTGGACTTCTCCTACTAGGCATTACTTTAAATTATTAATAAAAATACATTTTAAAAAAATAGCTCCTTAGAACAGGCGTTGCCTTGAACCGATAGATCCGTATAAATATTTTGCCATAACAGTTTTGTAAATTTATGTACATGTTTGTGTTTTTAAAACAAATAAATAAAAAATGAATAAATGAATAAGCCACACTAATTGTATTTAATATTTATTCACAAAATGTTATGCTATACAATATACTTATTTTACTTAATCAATTAACAAATGAATTAACTGTAGGAGAGACCTATACTAAATGATCCCTCGGGGTAGGACGATCCCTTAAAATTATAACAATGTTGATATCATCCGCATATCTTACAAGTTGACTACTCTTATAACAAATATTAGAGCTTGTGTCTATCAGAATTCTTCTTATGACATGTTCAAGCACAATATTAAAAAGAGATGGAGCCAGGCCGTCTCCCTGATTTAATCCCTGGGATAATGCGAATTCTCCCGTTAGTTCTCCGCCTATTTTGACTAGACATTTTGAGTCTGACATGGTTGATTTGACAAGTCTAATCAGTTTTGTAGGGATTTGAAACTGTAGCATTATATCGTATAGACACTTTCAATCTATGCTATCATATGTTGGTTTGAAGTCAATGAATATTTGGTGTATGTCTATGTCAAACTCCCAGCATTTTGCCAAAATGACTAACGGTGAATAGTTGATCTGTTGTGGATCTACTAGCTCAAAAACCTGCCCATTACTCTCCTAGTATATTTTCTGCGTATGATTAAATTCCTTGCTACAATTTGTGGTGAAAATTTTGTATGCAGTGCAAAGAAATGATATGCCTCTATGGTTTTTGCATTTAAATTTATCACCTTTCTTGATGATGGGGATATTGTTTCAATAAAAGTATAAAAGCATAATTGTATTTTATCTGACTTTTTTTATTTTCTCGACAGGAGTAAAATGATCCTTACACATAGAGTGGCAAAATGATTATTTTGTATGGTTTTACTAAAATCGTTATGGAAATAATATGTTGAATAATGATACAAATTTATGAATTGTGCTAGATGGCAAAAAAATTACGCTTTTCAAAATTAGTCAGATCATTAAAATATTTGTCATTTTTTGTGAATTTGATATTAATTTTCCCTTAGAGGAATTATTTTATACAGGTGTAGCAAAATAACACAATAAAACTAAACGTCCATTTAATGAAAAAAAAAATTTTTTAAATTTGAACCATTATTATTCAGAAATTATTTTCGTGTAGGTACTAACAAGTCAGTAGGAACTTTTTAATTTAAACATAAATAAGTTACTACCAATAATAATTTGCACCAGCTGATAAGTTACCGTAAAAATATTTATTCACATACATGCGTACTAATCAAATACATATTATGATGTAGACGATATTATCATCATCATCGTTCCGCTTTCTGCACCCTGTGGTCCATAGGGCAACAGTTTCGTAAACTAAATGCAGCTTTTTTCGATCATCAGTAACATGAAGGTAAGGTAATCAGTCCTACGCTTCAGATGCTAGTCCAAGTACGATGAAGTATTGCAGCTTAAACGAACTTTAATATCAAAATTTACATCCACCCTGCCAGGAGTCGAACCCAAGACTTCAAGAGTGGTAGGGAAAGACGCCAACAACTATTTTACGAGGCGGACTTATCTCGACTTGATTTTCTTTATCTGTTTTTTTACCTAAGAGTGTCCATAGAGTTAAAAACACTCGTCCAGGGTTCTGGTTCTTTTTCATGAACAAGATTGTATTCTTTATTCGCCTGGATTCATAATTTTTATTATCATTAAATTTTCTGTTATGAAAACATACATGGCGTTATTTTGGCAAAATAACATACCTACAAGGCACCAGCTGATTTGTTATTTCCATATATTACAACAATGACGGAGAACATTTTTAGAGGGCTTTAAAGCTGTCATTAGTTGGTTTAAGTTTCCATTTTACACCCTGTGTACATAAATCATTTACCATTATATCTTTGTTAGAAAATCCAATTTATTTTAACATTTATTATCATCATTGATTATGGTGCATAGTCTACTGCATTGGTGGTGGATGATTATTCACCTATCGCAATTTAATAAAATGTCAATAAATCAATATTAAAATTTTCTAATCACTCCTGGCGGTGCTTACTCACTGAAACAGCAAATGCAGCGTATCTTAGTCGTCTATAACATAAAGTTAAGCGGTCACATCAGTTTTACGTTTCTGGGATCAGTCCAAGAAAATTGCAGTGTTAAGCCAATGAGTTCAAATATATGGTCTGAGGGGGGAATGTTATACAGAATGAAAAGTAACTGCTTAAACCCGCCAACGAGAGGTCATAAGCCATATAAATGCCTAGATACCCACAATCCCTTTGCAAAAATGGTATTTATCTATGATTTAGTGTCTATTCTTGAAACACCTTAGATGGTGGCATCAAGTGTTTGTCTACAAACATTGTGACAAACTCGAAAAATGGTCGACCAAAGTATGCTTTCAAATAATTCAGAAAATATTTCAGGAAAGCGCGAGAGAAAAATAGTCATTTGGTTCTTCATCTAAGGCAATAAAAGAATTAAATCCGTGAAGTAAGAAAGAAGTTAGGCCCATTTCAAACGTTACGTCCAAATCCAGACGACTCGGTAAAATTACGGTGAATTGTTGTTCATTATTTTAATTTCTATTTATTTGGTGACTACTATTTGATGTTGTCCTTACAGTACTGGTTAACGCGTTAGCTCGTCATTAAATAAATGAAAAAAAAAAATTAATACCCTCTTCGGGCCTTTAATATCGCATCTTATTTATCTGTTTCATAGTCAAAAAATATTTCTATTTTATTATTTCTGACATTTATCCAAAACATCACATTCTATATATTCAAATTTCCCCTCGACGCTGACGTTAGCGATTATTACAGCGAAAGCATCTCGGCCCTGCGCAACTCTTATATTCTGCAGCTAGGACAACTGCTTGTAAGACGTACCTTCCATAGTGATTCCTGGGAAAAGAAGACCAGAGTAGCTTTACATTGCCTTCTCTGGTAGACTTTTCTGTCTTACCTTCCCTAATCTAGTTGGTTTTGGTTTTGGGGCGCCGGAAACTCACCTTTCATCTTTTCGTTTTTTTTAAATTAAACCGTACAATTTTTTTACTTTTTTTGTGCTCCCAGGATTTGCTACAAACTCATTTTAGGACAAATTGGGACATTTTTCGTTATTTGCTGTGATCACGCCGTTATGAGTGTGACCCATTGCCTGGGGTTCGCGACGTGGACGCTAACGCGTTGCACTAGTCAGTAATGTTGCTGGTGGAATGCAACTGGGCGTTTGTAGCATTTTATAGAATCACTCCCTCCAGCAATATGTGACTCACTGTGACCCTACTGACAGTTTGAACCCCATTTTTAACAAAATTCAAGTATTTCTTTTGACCAGAAGCTAGTTTTAATTAAATATTGCCATAGAAACATAGAGACATTGAGCTGTCAAAATGTCACTGAGAAAATAATTATTCAGGTGTGGAGTTTTCATATTTTTGTACGATCAAGTTATTAATTTCTTAGCTTGTGCATACAAAGTTTTCTTTTTTAATTTTAATTTGAATTATTTTTAGTTTTAGAATTCAATAATAAACAAGTACCCGGGTTCCTAGATACCTATTTACCAATGAAAAGTTACACCATCTTTTTACGTTTATCCGAACGGTTTTCACAAGTTTCCAATGTCTTTTCCTCAAACTGGTCATTTATTATTAATTAAGTTTTTTTTTTAATAAAATTTTGAACTTCAAAAAATTAGCCATCGGTTCAAGGAATATTAAATAAAAATCAATCCGCCCTATGTAATTTATCGTGCCGTGTGAATTTTCGCGATCGTGTGAAATCGGTCCAGGAGTAAGAAGAGTCCTTATTGGAAGCAAATTCTGTAATGCAGATGTAACAAGCAATTGTTTTCGCTGCTCGCCACATAAATCACACGGAGAGCGGCCGTATTTCGACAGTACAAAGTAAATTTTTCTCCTTTATTTATTCTCTGGCCGTTAATCACAAAGGGCTTTAATAACTTTTAAAAACAGACATTCCTTGAATTTCGTTTGAATCGCGACATTTGTTTTAGAGGAGTTTTAAAGAACATAAATAAAGTGTAATTATTCCTTCAATGTTTGTATTGGAATGAGAGAAGTGGGTACTTTCCTGTTTGATAGTATTACCCTAGCTAAACAAAGTAGCTGTAAACTTTTATCTTAATATGTATAATAAGGTATTAAAATAGGTACTTAGTTTTGATGAGATATGTTATTTATTTTCAAAATATTCAAATATAAAAATGTTTATTTTTACGAAATAATATTATTTAATAAAATTCAATACGTGAGACAATCAAATGACTATTAATTTTGTATTTTTAAGTAAGAATGAGCTAAACGAAGCAGCTCTTATTAGGGTTAAATTAAATCGATTAATTCTTTTCAAAATATTCAAACAAAAGAATGTTTGTATGTAGAAAATAATAATACTAGTTATAAAGCAACACGTGATACAATTAATTTACTATTTATTTTACATTTGTAAATGAGAATGAGTATGAGGAACATTTCATAAAAAAAAAATTATAGAGTGCCAGATGCTTGAAATAATAAAGCGGGGCCTGTCTTAGCTAAATTTACCAATACGCGGGCCAAAGAATCTAGGCAGAAGTGACTGAAAAATGTTGGATAACGTATATATGTCCCTGGTTTGATTCCTGAGAAGATGAGTGTGAAATCGTCATTTTTGAATCGGGTCGTGGTCCCGTGGCTAGTGTTGCGGACTCACGGATCAGAGGTCCAAAGTTCGAACCCGACTCTACCCCAACTTGTTTCCATTTTCTAATAGTGAGTTTTATACAACTCGTTGCAAATGGTCACCCAAATTTAAATATTTGGATAAATTATAGGAACGCTAATTTTTCTTTTTAAATAACAAAAAAATAATAATTTTAAGGTGCTTGGGTCTGGTCTGGCGCATGAAGCTTAAGACTGATCATGCTTCATCTGATACTGCTGACATTAATGCTGATCACCTTCATGTACTAGATTATCAATATACGCTGCATTTGGTGTACCAGTGCAGTGCCCTATGCACCACATGGTGCAGACAGGGATATGATGATAATAACGAACGTAGTTAACGCATTAAAATACAGAGCGCGCATATGGTTTGATTGTTTAATACTAGATATTTTTAATTTATTCAATGCCTACCATCTGACAGCTATGCCTAGATTGTTTTAATAAATCCTACCTTTTACTGCAATCAACTTTTATTCTTCTATTTCTTCGTTATTTGTTCTTGGCAGAGCAGTCGTGATCACATTGGCAGAAGAAAAACACGTCGTTACGATCTGCCTCCGTCCACTTTTAACTTTAGCGCTTCCAGAGGCCTCCTGAAAAAGGATGCCAGTCGATTCTGTCGCCAAGTCTGTCCATCTGGTAGGATTTCTTCCGCGAGATCGAGTTCTCTCTACTCGCCCTTGTACTACTAACTTTTCCGTTTCGTCTCTTCATCTCGTAACGTGACCAAAGCACCTGAAAACACGAATTTGTACAGTGGGGGAAAGACGCTGCTTAATACCGAGTTCTCGGAGTATGGAGACATTAGTCCTATGGGCTGTCCACGGTATCGGCTGCACTTTACGCCAGTACCACATTTCATAAGCTAGACGCTTATGAAATTCGTTCTCATTCTCTCAGGGTCCACGTTTCTGCGGCGTACAAGAATATTGGAAAAATTAGGGTTTTGACCATTTTTATTTTTGTAGACTCGGTGATAATACGTTGTTGCCAAACTTTTTTTAATTTCTCCATTGCAGAGCGAGCCATGGAATTTCGTCTCTCGATTTCAGCATTGCACCTTCCTCTGTTTACTATCATTGAGCTCAAATAAATATCTTCATTTACGACTCATTTCTCCTGTCAATTATCATAATTTTGGTATTTTCCTTGGTGATTAATGGGCCAAAATTTTATCTTGTATTTTTTAGTAACGATAGAAGTTTGCTAATGTCATCTTCATTATAAGCAAGGAGAGTAGTGTCATCGGCGTATCTCAAATTCGATATTCGTATTTCATTAATAAAGATGCCCTTATACTATTAACATTATATATTATTCTGTATTAACGATTATAAAACACCTTAACTTATTGCAGGAGAGAGAGATATCATTTAAGGTTTCGCATTTACAGGGCTTATGAACTGTCCTAAATAACTTCTTAGGAGTGAAATCCATACTGCCTTCAAAAATTTGGACATATTTTAAAACAATCTAGAATTTCGACAAACAGTAGCTGTTTATTTTCGTTTTATATTTTTTTTCTATGTTTATAGTCAAAACATCCTTTTGTAGTATTGTGTACCCTTTAGAAGCCTACTGCTAACGGAAACTTGCTTTTATTGAAGCAGTACTCATTTTATTGGAATTCTTTGACTTCGTAAAAAGGAGCGAGACTTATCGCCGCGCCGTGCCGTTTTGTTTTTTCGTCCTCTCAACAAAATGGAAGATTTATGTATATTTTAAGTTCCGGTACTCTAGAAATCACTCAAGAATAAAAAAATCATGTTGGTTACTGTTCACTATTTTGCGATAAATCGTCTTTTTGTGATTATTTACAATAAAATTGAAATATTTTGAGTACGTCTAAATATTTTCATTTGACATAGGTAATGCAAACATTGGTGATTAAACTAACTAGTATAAGAAGAGTACAGATATTGAAAAGTGCTTTCCGAGGTTGCCTAGTAGTTCAAATAATTCAGCCAGTTGAAACTTACCCAGATCAAAAATGGTTTTAGCTCTTTTACAAAAATCTACAGCTTCCCCACACATACAGCAAAAGTTTTGGTCATTACTGAACAAAAATAACTGCTTCAAGGAACTCTTTGTATTCTGGTAGCATAAGCATCTTTGTAAGAAGGTAATCCAGAGGTGCATAATATGCACTTCATTGAAAAAAATAAAAATAGGGAAACGAATTCTTCACTTACGGGGATTTCATTGATTTGGCATGATCAATCCGCCGAAATGATTTCAAAACTTTTTAATGGCCATGAAATTATTTTTGGAAGCAACCAGATCTGTATATACAGGAGGACCTATAACAAGGCCATGGATAGTAAAAGCTCCATTCGGATATGTTCAGAAGATTGAATAGGATATCCGCAGCAGCATTAATGGGAATCTTTTTTTTTAAGTCAACAGATGAAAGAGTTGATAAAATATGGATGTTTAAAAATCTTGCGCAGAGTGGAGAGATCAGTTAAACCAGTTAATGACAGGTTACAAGCCTAGTAAATGCTAAGTATTCCATATTTCCTTCTTATTTTTTTTTTTATTTATGTCTTGTTCTTACATTAGTATGCATTGTATTTAGTTAGCTTGTGGTAGAAATAACGTACTCCACAGGATGAATAATGAATAATACCTGGAGCTCAGATGCATTTGGCGCTTAGACATCTGGTATAATCCCCATGGACCAATATTACTCATCTCTCAGTTCTAATCACTTTCAAGACAATTGAACGTTTCAAGACAAAAACATTTATATTTATTAATTATATATTTGAGTATGAAGCTTTTCATAAAATTATTAGATAAATATTGATGTTTATGATATATTTTTCGTATTGTACGAATATTTAAACGGTTTAAAACTTGCACAAAATAATACATTTTAAAAGTTCATCTGAGTGTACAAAGGTGTGTATGCATTTAGTTAGGTAGATTGTTTGTGTTATGCTTTTGACTCTTCTGTTTATGAAAAAAAACTGTATTGTATATAAGCCAAAATAACGCAAAAACACATCACACAGCTTGTGCAATTATTTACAATAGTATTTGTAAATAAAATATATTTCTTTCTTTGTTTGTAAGCGTATAGTATGTTCATAAAAAACGCTTCAATGAACCTTGTAAGAATTTTTGTTATAAAAAAATAGCAGACTGAAAGCTGCTTCGTTTTTTGCCTCCCATCCAAGTTGCTTACATCAACGTCGGTATTAATTAGGAAAATTTTCCTTGTTTACGAAATTTCCTCAGGCCGGTGGGCTAAGAATGACTTGCATATTTTATGTGTTGCCATTACGTGAAATAATTTAATCCCCCATTATCAACCATCACGGGGATGAAATTTTCTAAAGAAAGGGGCCGGTCTCAACCCTTTCTCAGGTTTTTGCACAATTACGTAATAAGCCGTGACTAAACGTTTTCTCGCAGACTTTCTCTCTGAAAACTTTCCGAGTAATTATATTAAGATATTTTAATTGCAGATTCTTACGAAAGATGTTATTATTAATGGGTTTTGGAACTCGACCAACCCTCTCTACCTGAAAGAAGGTACTCTATTCCGCCTTGCAACTCAATACTTCATCCCATCATTTTCCAACATTACATGAAATTTAAAATGAATTTATGTAACGTCTACGTGTTATAACTTTTTATAGTAAAGATTGATCAACGATACTGAATATATAAGCATCATATCAACACTGCCTACAAACACATATTACTAATTAAAATTAAGAAAAAACAAGTTTTTACCCACTTTGTTTTTTTTTTCCGAATAGTTTCGAAGCTAAGCAAACTTCTTTATCGAGTTATAATTTAATAACTCTCCAATTTTATTTATACAGTCTTTATTAAATATTAACTCTAAACATATGGAAGTAATAAGTCAAGTCTTTCTATCATTTTGTTCTTGTAAAGGTAGGAGGTGTAGAGTGAGGGGGATACGATTTTAATGTCTAAAACTAGACATAAATGGACTAAAGGAAATATTGTTTATTTGAATTTATATTTTTAAAAATTATTTATTGCTTTTTTAATTTTACAAGGTTGTTTTTTTTTTTAATTTTATTTTCAACGTTTGAATCTTTTACGTATTTTATTTTATATTAAGTCAAACAATCATTCATTGATAAACAATATCGAATATTTTTTAGGTAACTGATTTATTTTCCTTTTCATTTATAAATAAATATAAATAAAACGCGTGTTTTTATGAATACTTGTTTATATTGATGGGCCACCGAGTTTTATTTTATCAAGTTATGTCGTTTAGGTTTAAAAAACAGCGCCTATTTGCAGATGTGTTACACATCTGTTTGTTAGAAAATAAAAATTACTTCTCTGATCAATCAAAATACTTTAAAGCGTTTTAAAAATACAGTTTGTATTAATATATATTTTATTAATAAAATTAAAACTTTTGAAACAATCGAAAATATATATCCCTCTACTATTGTCCGTCCGGAATCTCTTGTCGAGCTATTCGTACTCGAAGTTGTGTGACAAATCATGACAGAAGGTCAAATCAGGGTCGCTTTAATTGCCCCATGCCAATATCTAGAAAGGGACACCGTGGGGTGAGTTCTTTGGGGGGCCCAACCCCATTAATATTCGCCTTATCCACCGTGAATGGCGCAAATACACTGGCAATAGTCACTAAAAAAGCTGTCCCCCGATTTGGAAGTTACTTGCATTTTTACGCTGAATAATTCCATACAAAGTGTTTGTTGCGTCACTGTCAAAATGTTGACATATTTTCACTAAATAAAAGCGTTCTTTTGTCGCATTAAAAGCTGTGTAGATTTTATTACAGTTATACCCATTTAATTTCTTTAATGGTTATTGACAAGTTATGTAGATAATTATTAATCGGGACATATTTCATTTTTACTCACCGTACTAACATAAATTGTTATAATGATTTAGGATAAAACGTAAATTTATATATTTCAATCATTTGTGTTAAGAATATTTGATATATACGAATATATATATATAAATATATATTTATATATATATATATATATATATATAAATAAACATATTTTATAGAAGTGATATTTTAAAATATTGAAATATGTTTTTACCTGTGTTAGTTATGGTTTTTTTTAGGATTTATTAATGCGTTGGCACAAACTTTTCATCATCTTTTTATGTCTGCTCTATATAAAGATTCAAAATAAAAAGTTAAATTCATAATAAATAAAAATATTCTGTAAAAAAACATAAAATCTTATTTACATAATACAATCTACAAATGTTAATCCAATTTCGGGTTATGTAAAAAAAGGCGATATCGTATAAATTAACGCGTATTTTTTTTATTATTTTGTTTATTTTATGGTTATATAATACTTTGAGCCTTTGTTTACTTTTAAATTTTTGTTTAATTGTTCATTTTATCTTAACAAATACTTATTTTAATACTGATAATTACCCTAAGAGTGATCAATGTCCTGGACGAACATATTAAGTTTTCCAAAACGAAATCCATTTCCGAGAGATATGATCATGTTTGGATTTTGTCTAAGACCATTGTAGGAGACTGCTGTGAAATATTACATAGATTTGTTTATCATTAGTCGTGTTGTCCAAGTAGTGATTGGAATGTATGTTTAAGTTATATTTTTTATTTTTGTGTTCCACTTTTCATTAGTTGTATCCCCACTCAACACAGGGTTTTTGGTCTTTTGGAGTAAAGAAAACGTTATTATTTTGGTAATAATGTTCTAGTCTTACTTTTTGCAAGCAAATAAATAAAAATTAATTTACAAAACATTGCTGGGTCATTCAAACGCATTGCCCATTAGATGTCAACTATCGTAGAAACGAGAAACATTTGAATTTGTATTATAGTGTAAGCAAATGGAGAAACTGAATAATGATTTCTGAAGCGAATCTAGTCCAGAGAATTTGTTATTTGAGCTTCGTTTAATATGGGAGCATAATGTGCCGAGTTACCTATAAAGCACCACGATACAAAGCATATCCGACTATTAGCAGAGACTTGGACAGATTCGCCGCGTCATCATTTTCTTCAGCCATAGTGGAAGTAGGTAATAAAATTTGCATACTTTTAATCAACGGCCGTGTCACGGGAAAGTTTGCCAATAACGTTCCTGCTCGGAGCCATAACGGACTAGACGCCCCACCCCGTGTTATGCTGAAATCAGGGTAGCCACACCGACGGCTCATCTACATTTTAAAGCAATATTGCGGCGCTTCTTGCATAAATTAAATCGTCTCGTTTTATATTTATATACATTTCAAATAAGCTTCAAGTCACTTGGCGTTTTTTTTTTATTCGTTTATACCATCATATCATCTTAAATGTATATTTCACATGTTACAATCAATCTTTGTCCATGCATTTACATTTATATCTTTACTCCACGCAAATTATTTTTCACCGACCCAAAATCATTTTTTACTAAATTTACAACAGAAAACAAAATAGTGAATATTTTTAACCAATGATTGTAAATATTAAATTAACACTTACCACCTTATCAATGTCTACTTAATTTAATATGTGCGTACCAGCTACTTTACGAATTCACATTCTATCACTTCTTCACAATATTTTAAATAATCCCACTTCGCCTGTTTATCTGAGAGGGCTCATCCAACCTCTTTCACAACACGGACTATCTCTTCGTTCTAGTAACGAGAGAACCCTTTTAATACCCTGTCATCGCTCTAATTTTTTTGCCTCCTCTTTCACAGTAGTAGCCGCTCGATTGTGGAATAATCTACCCACTAATGTTAGAGACGCCCCTTCTTTATTTACATTTAAGTCAAGATTGAAATGTCACTATCTAAATATTTAAATTGTTCCTTCATCTTTCTTCTTTTCTTCCCATCCCCTCCCCTCTCTTCATAGTATAGTGTTATTTTTTTTTATATTTATATTTATTTTTGTTAATCTTTGCTTTTAATTTTTGAATAAAATTGTAAGATTCAATATGTCCATGTATTTATAATTATCTCAAACTAAACGGTTTGGGTAGGTAGGAAGAAATTGCCTTAAGGCAATATGCCCGCCCTTATATGTATATTTATTGTATATGTATATAAAGTGTCAAATAAATAAATAAATAAATAATACGAATAAAGTTAAAAAAGTATTTTAAAATTGACTTATTGATGAAAATATGCGCACATCTCGAAACCGGTAGCTATTAAAAATTCACCAATTGGTTTAATAATGGGTAAATTATGCCCAAATGTACTGAGGGTTAAAACTGATATGAATGAAACACATTGGTAGAGCGTGTAAATAGCCTCACCGTGAGGCGGAAAAATAAAATAAGCTGTCTGTAAAACAATAGTTATTCTTCAAACTGACAATTAGAGTAGTGGGTAAGATGGCCGACAGTTCATGCAAATAAATATTCCCACAGGAAGTCAATATGCAATAAACACTGACTATTCTGGGTTACAGTGACCCGCGTCCTGCTGGAATCAGCTCATTATCATCAGGTATGTGGTCTCCTAGCAAGCGGTTTTCACGAACTCGTCGAAGAAGCGGAACAGTACTTTCGTATTTGATATTAAGAGCGATAGATGGCAATAAAGGTGCGATATTTGCAGCGATAATCGAGAATACTTTTTAACGCCAGTAGCGCGAGGCGGATAGCGGAAGTTCACGATTCGTGGAGCAGTGGCGTCAGGAACCTATGAAGCATGGCAAACAGCTCAACAGAACAGAGCGCCAGACGTGGAAATACCATAACGCCAAAATTAGCGAGTGCTTACCTGCGTACGGTTTTCTTGCTGAAATAGCATCTGAACAAATTGTCGGCTCAACCACACATTTGACACTTTCATTATTATTATTTTATTAACAAATTAGCAACAAATTTACTGACCAAAGCATGTTATTAATGAAGAAGTTCGCTGTTTTTACTACCAAACAAAGCCAAAATTTAAAAAAATATATGTTTATGCGTCGTATTATCAGCATCTATGATTTTCTTTGTTTTGTGATTTTTAAATTACTCCACCTGTAACGTCACAAGTTCTCTTTTGTGAATTGTCCTGATTAATGAGTTTGCTTCCCGGTAACCGAAAATCTATCACAACACTTTTTCATTGATTAACAAATTACAACAAGGATGGAGAACATTTTATAGAAATAAAAATGAAAGTCTAGGCACTTACTCCACTCTATTATTGGTTGATTCCAGAATAGCTAGTGACGTCGTTCAAAGAAGATCATTTTTTTCATATATTCAAGTGCTTTAATTTTTACTGCGCGTAAGAAAATATTTTTTATGTACAATTTCCCTTGGCACTGAAGTTTCTCATTTTGTACTATCACAATTATAAGTATTTTAATACATAAATGTATATCATATTAAATTATATTTATAGCTAACATAATTCATTTTTGTGGCAAGGACTCAAGTACACACTATTAAAAAATACGTATAAATAATATTTCATAAATGTGAGCATAATTAACTACCTTGAGAGCATA
This sequence comes from Micrasema longulum, assembly GCF_059751315.1. Lineage (NCBI taxonomy): Eukaryota > Metazoa > Arthropoda > Insecta > Trichoptera > Brachycentridae > Micrasema > Micrasema longulum. Next base: position 1,107,633 of record NW_028277546.1, read on the forward strand.
ATTATTGACATTTAACAAAAGGGGTTAACAATTACTATTTCATTTAAAATCGTATCTGAAAGCTTCCGTTTTCCTGTTTTTTTTTTGTATATGTATAGATACGTAGTATTAAAAATCATTATTATTTCCGTAGAAAATAAAATCTTGTTTTCTCATCCCTGTCTCGAGGTTTACCCAGTCCACCTTATCCTGCAGGATATTAGCATGAAAATGATCGCAGTGGGTGACTTGAGGCCGAGGCTGGGCGGCTTACGTAATGAGTCAGAGATGATATACGTCCATTGTCATCCACCCCCCTCCCCTGGAATATATTACCCGCCTCCACCCATCCGAGCACGGCCCAAGTTTGATGATGATTAATAATTGGACGATCCTGAGCCGATCGTGGTTTTCTACTGGGACCTAATGGAAATTTGTCAAACCGGATGACGCAATATCAATCTGGTGAGAACGAATTAATAAAACTTTAATAAAAGGATTCTCTTGCTTTTATATCGCCGCCTACATTTTAACACTGCGTTTCTCAAATACGATATGTTTTCTGAAAAAAGAAAATTACTTCTAGATAAGTAATAATTAACAATCGCAAAGTTTTGATAAAAAAAGTCAGGTAATCTTTTTTGATCTGAAATATTATAAAGTTTATTTAGCATGCGTACTTTTAATATGGGTGCTATTCTAAATCTTTTCTACTCCTTAGAGAGCGGTTAGTTTGTGGATTATTATTTTTATGCACAAGACTACAGTTTGCTTCATATATGGCTACGCTGATGATCAAATGTCAAACAAATACAAACACGTGAAATCAAACCTGACGATTTTCATTAAAAATATTATTGAGACCTTAAGCATTACCCAAAACTAAATTTCTTGCAACAGATGGGGAAAGCATTTTTGAGATGAAAATATAAAAGTCTAGGCATTTACAAGGCTTGTGATCCGTCATAAGCTGGTTTGAGTGTCCATTTTTTACACTGTGTAATATTTACCATGCTGCCTATGCCAAAACATCCTCTTCAAAAAGGTTATAACTATATTGCAGTGTTCTACGCAATTATAAAGCAGGCTCCAAGAAATGTTGTATTTTTTTACTCACTGCTTTATCCTTGTATTATTGTATTGAAATGACACTTAAAATATGCATATACATTTTTAAAATAAACGTCTGCTTATCTGTATATGTGCAAATTTTATTGCACCTTTTTTACACTCTCGCAGTGCGGTGGTGTCGAGCAAATTGCAGTCAGAATTTGGACAGGCGCACAACTTGTGAAGAACTCCCAAATATAGGCCGATGTTTTTACGGCGAGCCAGACGTCATCCACGCGACATTTTTGGTTAGATTGAATTCCAATCAACCCCTCCCTGCCACCTCTTTCATCGTACTTCGTATCCTGTAGTTCGAGAACATGAAACATCCCCAAATACGTTGATTCATGTGCGCCACTGACTGACACTATACTAAACATTTTAAAGGGCCAAAGCCAAATTTATTTTCCCAAATTTGTAGTAAACATAAACATTTTCGTAAAACTTTATAATATTATATTCCTTCATTTAAATCTATATTTTATTTTGTGTTAGATAAGAATTTTACTATTAACCTTTTCTGTAAAAAAAAAGAATTGTGTTGAGATCCTTATAATATCTAAGTTTAGCTATTTTTTTGTTAAATGTTTAAAATCATTTCCTGGTCAAAAAACTGAGAGGTTTTGGTTTACATATTACAATCTATCATAATTTTTCCAGCGTTTCAACTATTGTCTACAACAACAAAAAATACCGCTATTAAAGCATTGATACATGTGTATTTTATTTATTTCATTTTATTTTATTTATTTCGAATACAAACAGATGTACAGGTTAAATTATTTATTTTTTTAAAAACTACATAAAATGTAAACATAGTAAGGCCTGCCATCCAATTATATGTATTCACTAAATAATACTGTAATAAAACGACGACGGCTTGAAGTTTAAACTATATAAATAATAAAAATACCATACATTAAAATAAGATAAATATGGACAAAACAAGGAGATAGTGGGAAGAAAAAGAAGAAAATTGATGAGGAGTAGTAAAGGATGATTTAAGGAAAGTAAAAGTGGAAAATTGCATTTGATTTAATGATTAAATGAATTATGAATGAAGAGCATGAATCAAGCTTATTAATTCTCTTCTGTACATATTGTATGGAGTGTTAAATATATCAAAACTATTACTTTTTTGTTGAATGTATTATATACTAGATGCAGCACCGTCATGTGTTCATTTACCATAAGTTCTAGATCTTAACTTGTAGTCTGTAAATATGAAAATAAGAAAAAGGCACGCAGACATATGGCTATAAATTCGCGGTGAACTGGTATAGACAGCTAGTCTTTTTACTCTATTACGCGTTTTACACGACAATGTTGACGCTACAACGCTCATTTTTCAGAACATAATTTTAGACAGTCGTTCTATGAAGCATCATCTCTATTTTATTATAGCTCAGTGTTTTAACAGCAATGTTCATCTAATGATCAAACTAATCATTAGTTTTTTTTGTACTAATCGCTAACTCAAACCTCAACAATATGTCGAAAAAGTCAGATTTCATTTTATTTTTATTTTAAAAGCAAAGTGGGAAAAACCTACCAAATACATGAATGCGATGTAACTGTATAGAACCAATAGTTACATTTTCCATCACTCCCCCACGGCTCGCCAGCGCGGGAGACAGATTTTTTTCCTTTTGCATTCCATTTTCATTTGATTGCATTCGAATTTCCGTCGCCAATATCCGCTAACTAAACACAATTAATACCTTCTGCATGCCGATGGCCCC